>NW_016157132.1:403240-491580 GCF_001687245.7 Rhagoletis zephyria | reverse complement strand
GACAGACGGACAGACGGACAGACGGACATGGCTAAATCAACTCAGCTCGACGTTCTGATCATATAAGTATACATTTTCATGGGTCTATCTCTTTTTGTTCTGGTACTTACAGACATCGGACCAAAGTTATAATACCATTTCATGCTCATGAAAGGTATAAAAAGAGCTGGAAGTAAGCGATGTTGGTTTTTTCAAATAATACTACGGAGTACATACTTTCTTTATACCGCCAATGCAATATCATCGGTGTAGATAATTTCCTGATTGCACCTGATTGATATTGTAACAGCAGAGTAATTAACCCTAAGTCCCATGGGAGTGGGAAGAGGACACAGCCTTGCCCCTGTTGCTTATACCTCCTAATTACTGCCTAGGAGACGACAAACAAATGTTATTTGAGGATTTTTCAGTTTCTGGAAAAAAGTTATTGAAGGCGTTTTCGATATTAGGAAACACACTTAGTGCGAATTCATTAAAGGCTAGGGCCTTTTCGATGGTAGTTAATGCAATCGGATGAAGAGCTGTGCAACAGACCTGGGTTTCCAGTGCTGTTACGTTAGTTAGGCTAGATTTAGGTGGATATGCCTTTTTAAGGGGCTCACTTTTAACCATTGACGTTGGTTCTTTGTCATACCACTACGAACGGTAACTGATAATTTAGGGCGAGAATCGCCAAGTGCCTAAGCCGCAATCTAACAAACAGCTGGATAGTCTAGGAGGAAATGCAGAATTGATTCCACATCGATGGTCAGTACACCCACTATAGCCAAGAGATCCAGCTTCGTAAACCTAAGGAGATACTTAGATCGCCCCAAGAAAACACTAAAGTGATCTGAAGGTCTGAATTTAAGGTTGATGAAGAGCTTTTGGAAAATACCCCACCGCTGATCCTTCCTTGAAGCTTTGACCTATTCGTGTAAAACTTTATCAGTTCATACCGTTAAGGGGCAGAGTGGGAGTGGTCTTAAGCACCTCGCTGATTCCAATGAGGGCAGCTCGTTGCGCTCGCTCTATACTGCTGACTAAAGTAGCCTTTTCCAGCGCATTCAACCACACGACTATGGTTTCATAGAACCAGGAAATAAACTTGGGTGAACACCATCCTGGGGCGTGCCCCAGTTTACCCTGCACTGGACGGTGGCACCATCCTACTCCGCTGCGACAATTTGATCGCTGATTATGCGGTGTATGAGCCTAATAAGGTCAGCTTTGACGCCAATCTTATTCAGGGATCTGACTATTGCCCCCTCGTAGCACATTGCTAAATGCGGCCTCGATATCGGGAAAGGCACCCACAGTGAGGTCTTCGCCTTTCCAATGCTGGCAACTACATAATTTATTCAGATCAATTTTCCGCCGTGTTTATACCACTTTGAACAAGAAGAATGGGTGCGTAATTTAAATCATTGGGAGTTTGATATGCAGACGATTTACACCCAAACTTTCTATTTCAAAAAATGTGAACAATGTTTCACATTGGTTCCTAAGAAAAAAGGTTTAGTAGCAAACTGAGATGACATTTTCCTCGACCTCATTATTAAATACTAGTGTCAGTGCATTATTCCTCAATCACGTCCTTACCTTCTTTATCATGGCAGGAGCCAGATTTGGTCTTTAATCTATATACTACTAATTCGTCTGCTCCCTCGCTGCCTTCTAAGCAATGAGGAACTGTTTGTTTGCTTAAGGCGCCGTAGGTAAGTATTGGCCTATGATAGCGGTGTACATTCCCAGCGACTCCCAAATATTTCGCATTCGATTACTGGAAGTCATACGGTCTATATTTCGAAGTTTAAATTTAGTTACCTTATTCCTGTCAATATTACAAGTAGTTGAGTTGGCCTTGAATTCTACCTATGATATCATACAGCAAATAGGTTTGTGAATAACCGAAACTTATGTAATCCAAATTTCATAAGAAATTCTATGACGTTGGTGAAATTCATGATTAATTTCAAAGGGAAAAGGAAACATTTTCGCAAGATATTAATTTACACCACTGCAACTGCTGTTATTTATTTACCTACTCGCATAATCCCATTGCGAAATGAAAATGGAAAGTTTTGCTCATAGTGAGTGATGTTTAGATTTATGGGCGTGCTTAAATGCTAAAGCATACATTTTTATCCACAAGTTTATCTAAATGCTTGGCAAATTTTCACTGGTAAAATTCATGTTTGCGAAATTCAATGCCAAAATGCAAAAACAACAAGTTGGATTAGCAACAAAGTTTCGCACTTTTCCATTGCTATTCGATTAGTTTATGTATAAGCACTTACGCACACAATTTAGCATAAATAATTACTATAAACATTTCTTAGAATTTTTTTTTTCAAATTCTTTCGATATAAAATGGATATTCAAAAAAAAAAGAAAAGAGAATGGTCTGCCAATATTGCCGGTGAATTCTTGCCGTGCTCATGCTCAGGCGTTACAAGCATAACAATAAAGTTCCGATAGTATTTATAGGTGATGCGTAAAGTGTTGCGTTGTGTTGAGTGCACCTGGTACTGTACGAGTAGATGTAAATATATAAATATATGTAAGTATGTATGTATATTTGCATACGCTGCAACAATGTACACACGTACCAAGTGCGCCTGGGAAAATGAAAGTCGATCAAGTGCGTTGAGTTTATTTCCAAAATTGATTTGTTTAGAATAAACTCATAGTCACTTAGCCACACGAGTAAAGCCACAAGTTGATCGGACGGACTTCTGTTGCACGCTGTGGGGCAAACACCACACGCTTACTTTATGAACATGTGTGCGTTAAGTACTTACACACATTTACATACGTATGTATGTTGACTCCGAGATGCATATATGCACTTGCGTGCTAGGGTGAACGATGTAATTTTTTTTTTAAACGGAACCTTTTTTTATGTATTTATTTATTGAACCTCAAACCCTGCAGTTGAGCCCTTTTGGTTTAATGTTGCTCTTCATAAAGGCATGACTCTTCTTCGCAGGTAAGGTTTTTTACACTTCATCTTTAACCATTGGTATACCAAAGTCTCTGTGTGTGTTTTCATTTCGGACGTGCCACGCTGCCCCTGTCAAAGCTCTCAGCGTTTTGGATTCGTATCTCTGTATTTTGTCGGTTGAATACCTTACATCCAAGTAGGTTTGATGACTATATTATATGTGAGAAAATTGCAATAAAAAGGCAAAAAATTCACATAAAAAAACAAGAAAAACTAGAACTCGGATCTCTTGAATGACACATTGTGTTTTGCTCACTCGGCCATTGTGACTGTTGGAGCGACGCGAGCTAAATAACATACAAGTTCTTTCTCCCAAAATAGCTTTCACCACAGCTGGTGAATAAGATAACTCCTATTCTAAGACTTTGTGCTGGAATAACAAAAGCCTTTCGAACTATATTGCCATCTTCCCGTCATTTGTCTTACGAAATTTTTACTATCTTGACCTGAATTGCCTCGTAAAAGTATGGTGAGATATATATGCCACCTCATCCGTTTGTGGAATATGCTTTTGCTTATCAAATCGTATGCGCCAGTTTGCAAACCATTCTTCAAGTAAATGTTCCTCCAATTTTTTCGAAGCTCTTTTAGGACATTTGTGACAACTTACTAAGGCAGTATTATCTGCGAAAGTGGAACTTAAAATCGATAGTATGCAATGTCAGCCCAAGTACACTACTTTGAGGAACACCGGTCTTAATTGGCATGTCTTCAGATGTGAAGTTAGATACTTTACAGCACAGCTTAACGCTTAGATAATAGAAATATATATATGACTCAAACATTTTGTAGAATGTAATCGGTATTGATTTTTTACTTTTGTGCGGAGCTCCTATTTTAAACCACATTTTCCGCGTCGAATTCTCACAAATCTGGGATTTTTTTTTTACATTTTTTTCGCTAAAACATCGAATTTTTTAAGGCAACCGAGAAAAACCGCGTTTCGTTGCTATTTGCCGAAAGTAAGAGTAAAACCTCAGCTGCGTTTGTAAAAGTTAGCGCCAAAGTTTTTTTTTATGGTCACTTTAATTATTAAGGAAAATAAATTTTATTCACAAAACAAGCTAATTTTGAATCTCGTTGGTTACTATCATTTATGTATGACAGAAGAATATTTTAATATGTGTTCGACAAAGATAACAGCAATGAAATTTGAATATAATTATTATTTTTTCTTGGAAAAACTGCAAACTACAATTCTTTGAGAATTCGACCCCAAAAAATGAGTTTTAAGTATGTATACTTTTTCCAAAAAAGAAATTGATGTACTTAACAACGACATTTCTGCGACTAATCATAAGAATTAAGACGGATTAGTTTCGAAAATGTGCACTTTTACAAACCCAGTTTCGACCTTGGTGAGCATTATTTTCAGAAAATACTAAAGGGAACCCGATTCGTTTACACGATCACCTTAGTACGGCGGAGTATTTATTTAGGAGAATAAGTAGTTATACCCCTGCAGTACGGGGGAGTGACTACAGGACTGCTGAATCGGTAACTACCTAATAAACACCGTCAATTACCGACCGACTACTTGCAGTGTATTTCATCGATTACTTTTACAAGGCAATGTCTTAGGCGGTAGTCACCATCGGCTCTCTCTGCACTACCGGGAGTTACTAAAGTAGTCACTTGCGTGAATTATGGGCGCCCTCTGTCGTAGTTTTTCGCTATTCTGCTTACGACTGGTTCGACTCTGCACTACCATGGGTTAATAGAGTAACTACTTACCTAGGAGTCGGTTCAGTAGCGGTTCAAAAGTAGCGATTGACTCCAGCAGTACTGGCGGGACTTTAGCACACTCAACTACATGCATACATATCTACATATGTATGTAGATATTTGGTTAGAAATATCGCAATAAACTTAAATATTTTAGTGCTGATCTAATAAAGTGATTTTAGTTTTTTGGCAGTTTTTGTTGCTATGTATTTTTTTTGTTATCTTCCTGTTGGAGAAACAAATGTGCGAATGGCGAAGGTTAGATTCTTTTAGCTGATCGCGCGGGGTACGAGGCAAATCAAAGCAATCAAGCTGTTTGTCAGTAGTTGAGATATTAAAGTAAATATTTATATTAGTTGGAAAAACGCACAAAATACCAGCAGCTGGAGCGATCGGGGGAGTAGGGGTTGATTTCAATATACAACCTGTGCACTCGTACGTACATACATAAATGTGTGTATGTATGTATGCATGTGTGTCTGAACATGTGTGTATAATTGAATCAAAGCAACTAATAAAGCAAGGCAATCGCGCACGCTTTGAAGTTTGTATGTATGTATTTGCAAAAATACCAAAAAAAGAAGGAAAGATTGAAAAATCTGCTGCGGTGAATCACCCACACTTTACTCCACTTTTTGTCCGGCTGTCGCACAGCTGTGGCAGCAATGGCAAAAGTTCAAAGTTGAAAGGCGGCGTGTGCGTTGCACAATCGACAAGCGGCCTCCAACTCTCACACACTTTAGTTGGAGGCGGACGCCGACCGGCGTTTGCTGCTCATCACTGCATGCCCAATTCGGCGAGAAGTAGTGCAAATATGCTGCTAATGAAATCAAAAATAAGATTCAGATTGCAATGTGTTGCACATACATACATACATATGTATGTACGTTTGTATTCTTGTGTGTAGTCATTTAAAATTTTGCTGCTAATCAATCACTGCAAAAATGCTGATTTGCCTCATTTAGATAGTCAGTCATAGTGCGGAACTTTTGCTGTTGTTGTTGCAGAATACCACACTTGTTGTACATACAATGAACATGGCACTGCTCAATAACATTTCTCTTTTGGTCTCCAAACGGAAAAACTACATTTTTAATTGAAGATATTACCGAAGGGTAAAATTCTTCGACGGGAATGGCCCTTTAAGGTTCTTTGAAATTTAGGTGTTACTGTTTGACTACCAATTTTGTGAATTCTGTTCAATATTTCGACTGGGCTTAATGTCGGAAGGCTGTAGCGGCCGAACCGATTTTTTATAAACTTGGTAATGTGCTTGGTGCCGTTGAAAGACCAATTCAGTACATTTTTTTAGGAAAATCGTAGAAGGAAGAGGTTTTGAATGATTGGAGGACATAATTTCTTTCACAGCAGCTAATTTATTGCACAGTCTTTTGTAGATTACTTATCAATATCATATCAAAATTAAAAGAGTAAATCGGTTTTTGTGTCGCACGGTTCACGAGTTATCCTAAGCTTGAACTGCACACTGACATTCTGGATTCTGGGTGGATTTAAGTCCTTTACTACTTCGATATTGTAACTGCCAACAGTGGGGTGTGTCCCAATAGGCGAGGATGCTTTGTGATTTTCCCGCAAATATTTTGTCTTGCTCTCGTCCATGGCTAAACCAACCTCTTCTGGTTCCTCATCGTATTCCGATATCTGTTCCCTCGATTGATCTTGTGTGGTCCTCTCGTCTTGGATGAAGCTTAAACGTGTGCTCCTTTTTCGGGGATACTAAATGTAGCCGTAACGCCGTAGAGGCTGACAAAAACAGCTTTAAAATAATCAAAAAAAAAAAATGGTGTGTGTAGATTTTCTTACCAAGGTCATTTTCCAAGCTTGGACGTGTTGTGCAAATCCGGCCAATCATGGACTTTCCAAGTCTAAACCGACTCGGGTGAGCTGAGGCCCAACCAATAGGTACATACAGCAGTTTTAAAGTAGGCAGTATGATTTTTTTTAATTATCAGCTCCGTTCATCTCAGGTGTAGGGGTTATGCACGCCCATTTTTATCATAATATTCGCAGTAAGCGCTAAGGAAGAAACAGAGCATTGCTTTGACGACACCAAAAAAACGCAAAATTAAAATTTTCGCCAACTATCTGCTTTCATTCGCATTTTACATTTGGTTCTGCTTTCGCGTTGGCTTTCATTGTTTATGCACACTATATGTACTTGTATTGTACATAAATAAGTACGTACATGTAAAAAAGCAAATATGCGTATTTTGTGTACATATGTATGTAGGTTTATGTGGCATGCGTATTTTTGGTAAAAGTCATAAAGTTCTAAATATTCAGCGTGTCTTGCGTGCGTGACGCACACAGGCGTATGCACTAGCATACCATGCAAAGAGTGGGACTAGGTTAAATACTAGTACAGGACCACGCTACCTTGTAACCAACACTAGTAACCAAAATGGCCCAAATATATGGAGAAAATATGGTTACATTAACACTGCGATGTCATTGGACCTGACCACATCTGGTCCACCACTGCATAACATGGGCATCACCTAGACAACTATTCCCTTTGGTACCATGGCACATTCGGCAACCGAATCATATTGCCGATGGGCCACGAAGAGGTGGTGTTCAACACATACATATATCAGTTTTTTTACGTTTGAAGTGGTCCAGGTCAGCAATAACACGTTACTAGTATGCCACCTGGTCCTATTGCGCATACTTTAAAACTACGCCCCAGTGGAACAGCTGGTCCTAAAATTTTTGCAGGGTACAGACCTTACTACATATGTATGTATGTATGTATCTACATGCCGCATTGCTTTCTACCGCCTACTGTCCTCAACGAACGCTGACCATTGAATCGACATAATAAATGCGCGAACACCGTCCATATTTATGGAATTAGCAGGAAATTCATCATGACTCCATGCCACGATGATGGTAGTGTGGTGTAGTTGTTGCAGTGTTGATGTTCATGATGGTGGTGGGTGCCAAAGGGAGCACGCCGGGAGCAACTTTTGATAGCTGTGACTTTTTGGCCGCGTTTACTGCCACTTGAAATCACAAACGCTACCATTGCCAGCACCACCACCAACGACGCCCATGTCGTTGCTGCTACTTTCGTGTGGACGAGGAGGTAACTTCAATGGCATGGCATGGCGAACGTTTGGTGAAAATGATTGTCGTTGGATGCCGTCATTTTTCGCCCATCTTTCTTCAAAAGCTGGCTAAACCGTCAAATCGTTGTTTGTTTACATGCTGGTCGCTTTGTTTTCGACTGCGCGTCGTTGACGTCTGTCGCCGTTTTGAATAAGGAAGCGGTGCGCTGTGCATATATGTATAGTAAATGTGGACAACATACATACATAGTATGTTGTATCTGAATGTGTGTAAGTCTGTCTGGTTGAACGTGCGTGCGACGCATGTTCAAAGCGCATTAAAAATATTTCTTCTTTCTTTAAAGTTTAATTTATTTATTTTTTAATATTGTCGGTAGTCTGTCTGACCACTGTTGGCCGCGCGTTGAGACCAGTGTTGCCACAAAGATTTTTAATTTTTTTCCAAACCTCTAAAAAAAAACTACCAAACTTAGAAAAAAATTACCAAATTTTTATGAGCATAACATTCTAAACAAATTGGAAATTACTTTTCCACGTATGTAGATATGTAATGATTTTGGCGTCGACTCAACTACACCACGTCTGAGTTGTCAATGCAAATTGATACATTAAAGAGCCCTTTCAATTTGTGCAATTGTAGAAGGTTCAAAGTTATAATTTTTTATAAGTAATAAGTTAGTATTAAAAACTTAAGAGACTTATGTTGAAAAAAAAATACCAAATAAAAAAAATTGCCAAATTACCAAACTCGTTCTAAGAAAAAAACACCAGTTTTGGTAAAAAATTACCAAAGCGGCAACGCTGATTGAGACTTATATAGGAACGTATTAATATATACATACATACATAAATACATACATATGTATTTTCATGTCAACTTGTGCTTGCCACATTCGTCATCGTTTACATCATTTGCAGTGAATGCACGTGCGAAACGCGCGTCTCCTAGTACTATATTTGCATTCTTTCAAAACAATCACACCGACTCTGTTGGGCCCAAAGAAAATGTGGTTGTGTTCTTTCTTTAATTTTCTTTGGTGGCCACTTTGCGAATTTAGTAATAGATGCATTTTTTTGTAAGCGAGCGACAAAAGAACGCTCAACTCGAGTAAAATATCCTTTTAGCTACTTAAGCAAACCTGTTGGTAGCTGGCGAAAAACGTGTGATTAGTTTAACGGGATTTAGATACAAAAATCAAATTAAATGAGTAATTATGCGAGGTATTTGCGTAATATATAGATACTTATTTAAAATATAAGTCACGTAGATATATGTATAAGGAAACAGAAATTTCCCTCTCCACTTTCCCATTAACAATTCACAAAAGAGCAGTTTTTTCATTTAACAACACTACGCTTCAGGTCGCACATTTTTTAACCGACCTGGCTGAACTCGGATAAATAGCCGAGTTTGTGTTGACTGCCCCAGAAACTTTAAATGCACTGAATTCTACTTATACCCAAAAAATAAAACGGCGTTTTTTAACAATTTCTTTATCAATTGTTTTTGTAGCAACCTATAGAAATATAGAAAATAAGAAACACACCTGTTGCCATATAATTGACGGAGAGCTCAGCCCGTCGGTACCATTCTCCGGAAAGCAAATGATTTTCGTCTTTACTTGTATTTTGATTGAAGGAAAAAATGGAATAGTAAGTGTTGCCAGAGAACGCTATATCCAGAGTTAAATTAGCAATGGTTTTAGATTTTGTAGATCCTTCTGAACATTCTTCAAGTAAATCTGTGTCCTGAGCTCTAGGCTGACACATGAACCCTAAACGTCACCAAAAATGCCGGTATTTAGCAAAACCTTCATTCTCGTCTATATGATTACCAGAACTTTATCAGACAGAAAAGCCATTACAACGAAAACTGTTTTCTGGATTATAATGGTCAAGTCAATATCTCAAAGTTATATATATCCATGAGGGAGACCGTGATATGACATTTTTTAAATGGCATACATTTTTCTCACTTCAAAGTCTAGTAGAAATTCGGTATTTACCAATTAATTGACTTGATGTACATATCTAGTCAAATAAAGAAAGGAACCACAAATTATCTCTGAGCACTCCAACTTTATCAGCTTCAGTTCTGTTATTATCAAGCCGGACTCAGATTTGGCGTTCCATCACATACGGTGGTTCTGCAACAATCGTCTTTATTGTTTTTGTCTTGATAGCCTATGCTCTGCTCGGTAAACTAGTCTCTTGAAGGCCACAGCTCTCTCACAATGCTTATCACAATTTACTAGCCTTTAGAGTACTCCTGTGTGCCTGATTTTCATATCCAATAGTCTTCCAGAGTCGGTTTCTCGTGTATGTGAAAATTACTCTCGTCATGGTCCTCATTTTGGGAAGGTAGAACAAGGCTGGATGTCTGTTAGAGTTCGGTGATATTTAAATGTGTGGATTTATACGGTTTGAATGAAACGGCCCATTCCATTTTTAATTGATTTGTGATCGCCAATACCATTGAGAGATTGGATGCAGAATAAAAGAAATTCAATCAAGCACAGCTCTCTAACTGCAAACCATAAAATACATATGTATATACTGGGTTAGGGAAGAGGAGTGTATTTTCGACACCTTGCGAGTCTACGGAGACAAGAGTCCCGCAGTTGTCAAACAACAAATGTACATATGTATGTATGTGTGTATATGAACAGCCCAATATTCTTTTATCACTTGTGAATCAAAAAAGAACATAAGAAAAATGTATCCATCCAATGCGATAAGCTTCATCTGCACAGCATTAATGCTTGTGATCTTTATTACGCCCTCGACAATTGAGCTTTCAATGTCTTCGTTCTTAGCAAAATACAAAATACATAATTGCCATATTGCGAATTTAGCTACCCATTAAACAATTTAAATTATTATGCGTGCCCATAGCTCGTGAATCAGCTGTATAACTACTATTAATAACTTTAAGAGTGTGTCGTATATGGCACTGGCATGCGCTGGCTCACTCCCTAGCTTAATTCCCATTCCATGCTGTGTGCGATAATTCCATTTTTGCGCATACGATTGCATTGTTGTAGAATAAATTATCACTTCTTTGGCTAGTTGTCATCTCTGTGTTTTTTGTTGTCCTCGCAGCATATTTGGCTGTTGATTTTAATAACTTTTTGACAGGCACGACTTTAGTTCCTTAAGTATGTATGTATGTATGTCAGCATAGCAGTGTATACAAATTCAACGCCTCTAATTATTGAAAGAAATACAGGGTGTTGCTTGGAAGGTCACCCCAACATTTAGTAGTCACATGTAGGCATTTTTATGTGAAAAAAGTTTACCTATTCTTAAAAGGTGCGCGTAAGCTCGTACTAAATTTCTTTAGCCACACCGCAATCTTAAAGAACGTAAATATAGCAGACACGGTTTACTGTGCGCCAAGTCTGAGCTTCATAAAGAGGTATAGGATTTCCATTCCAGAGAGGATCACTCAAACTCTAAACCGATGGCTCCAATCTCGACCGCAAGCTGATTTAATCTGCACTTGCTGCTATGCAGGAGGCGGTTGGACACCTACGTACAAAAGAAGTCATATGTAACAATATCTTCATCTACGCTGGCAATCAGGCCGCCCTCCAGCGCTTGACTCAGTCACATGCAGTTCTAAAACCGCAGCGGAATATCGCAGATCTCTAAGCTGCTTGCTGAGCAGTCTGCTCTTCACTTGCCGAGGTACCGGAACATATCGGGCAATGAAAAGGCAGCTGAACTTGCAATATAGGGCACATCCGCTCCATTCCCGCAGACCTGGATGCGATTTGGCATACCGCTCGCTACCTGCAAGCTCTTTCTAAGGGATCTATCTCTTAAACTAGCAAGGAACAGGTGGGCTAATCTTATCACTTGCAACAATATGAAGCTTACGTGGCCAAAATGGGATGAAAGGCGGTCGAAAAATCTGCCCATGCTGAGCAGAGGGGCTTAGCCGCAGCCGTGAGTCTGCTAACAGGTCATGTTGCCATCGGAAGGCACGCGAAGAGGTTAGGAGTCCCCCATAACGACTTTTGCAGAAGCTTCGGAAATGTCCGCACCTTGTATAAGACGCCGAAAGTTCATGGGTTTAAGATTCATCAAAGAATTAACCGACATAGCCGACGAAATCCACACAATGGTTTGAGTAGGAGAGTTATAACGATCCGCGTGGTACCACAATGGGCCCATAACCCAAGGGCCTATTTATGCTAGTGGAGTCACTGGCAGCCACTTCAACCCAACTTAAATCCCAACTAAGGAAAAAGAAAAATCGACGAAAGTGATTTTATAATTTTTATTCTGTAGTTTTTTAAGAAATAAGTGTTTAAATAGCCATATTAATTTGTGTAATGAATATAAATTGAATGAAATTAAATTAAATTCGTTTCTAGCCATATAAAATAATTTAAAGTCATCAGATGTGCGCTGTTCGTTCGATTTTCTACAATGAGGTGCTAAATTAAAGGGTAGGCCAAGCGATAAGATAGCATTTTTTTCAAAATAGTTGCCACATATTAAAAATGTTTATTAAAAATCTTTAATACGTTAAATGAACTAAGAGTGTCCGAAGAAAGAGGTTTAAGAAGGTTTTCGTATGAAAATATTTTGAAGAAATGAGCTGTCAAATTAACCGTCGGTGTACGAGGAGCAATTATTTTGACCCTAGTGATTTTAAAACTCTTGTTCATGCTCAGTGTACAGGTTTGTTGCAACTTTTAACGTATTTTTGGAATAAGTTTTAATTTTTTGAAATGTGAATTTTTGCGCAATTGCGCAATTTTTGAAAATTTCTCCTATGCATTGTCTGCAGCTTCTTGACCAATTATTTTGACGTTTTCACACCATACGGGTTAACTAGTTATTATAACTTTATGATATGGACGCTGAAAATGTCACACCCTATATGTAACTTCTGTTGGCACAGTAAATGGGTCTTAAACGATTTTTTTTGTTTGCATTAATTTGGTGTTTCACTTACTATGTATGCTTATTTGTTTACATAATATTTGTTTTTTTTTTAATTTTCTACATCAGTTTTGTTTATTGGTTTTGAGTTTTGCGCTCAAATACGATTATGTGTAAGTATGTATGCACATAAATAGAAAGGGAATTACATATTTGGCAAGTAAACACTTAACTTTCAGAAGTTGTTCAGATTTATTTAGGTGAAATCTGATTTGTAGAGGCGTTATTGGGCAGGTTGTAGAGGGTATCTGGCGGTATATTATCTAATAATTACTCATTGGCACTCAATTAATCATTTCATCAATGTTCGTGTGCGCCAAAACTAAGCGCCCAAATTGAGTGGCGTGCTTTGAGAATCAATGAGGCTTTTGAGTTGAAAGAATCAATTGAATTCTATGGAATAGGACGTTGTATGTTTTCCACATTTTTCGCATTCATTGTGTAATTAAAATTAACTTACGCATGTATGTAAATATTTATCTATTTTTTTTTTTTGGTTTCCAAATACTCTTTTGGAGTTTCACTTAGCTACGAGAAAATTGGTAAAGATTCAGCGGCTTCACCAAATTTTTGGCTTGACAAAGGAATCTCAGCTGAAATGTGTGCTTTGGCATGGGAATGGAAGTGAAATTTGTTTTAGCGCCTCTTAAATCAACGCCAGAAAATAAAAAGATATTTAAAACAAATTTTCAATTATGCCATCATTTAGTAAATATGTAAACTTTAAATTTACTGAGAAGCATTGAACGGTCATGGATAACGTATGTCGGTATTCTACAAGTAATATGAACACATACATACAAATACAGTGTACATACAAATATGAATCAACTGTATTTACATAATAAATGAAACTATCCCGATGATTGATAGAAACCACCTTGAATATGGAAATTAAGTTGAGTCAATATTCTTCGAAAGTAATGAGTAGACAATGATTTTTCAACATTTACCTTTACTGGGAGTTTAGATTCATTAAATATGAGTGATTCTAACACAATGTGTGATATTTTTTGGTACTTTTTAAAATTTTTCGTCAGTGTTTTGAATTTAATCCAGCTGTAAATTTTTAAGAAGGTGTATGCATCTAGAAAATTTTATCAAAATTGCAGTGGAAACTCTGCCCAATTTGCGTGGCGTGGAAAGCCCTGTCCAAACTTCTTCTCTATCAATGCTGGCTCAATTTGAAATGTGCCACCACCAGTTTGAAATGCCAACTGAAAACAAATCCTTTTCTACCTGGTTTTTCCATTACAGGGTAAGTCTATTTCTGTGTGTCCTCCAGGACACCCTAAAGTAATAAATCCCTAAAAATCCATAGAATTTTAAAAACTTTTGCTGATATTTCATTGGTAAATATAAGCAAACTTCTTGAACTCGAGACTTTGACTTAAAGTCCACTAGCTTAACCGTATTACCTTCATGAAATGATTTTTAAGGGGAGTTTTTTGATTTTTTTTTTAGATTTTAATTAATTGCAATTTGTTATGCTAATGCTTTTACGCATGTAGCCTTTAGCTGGTACAGCTGAATGCAATTTTCTTTTTGTACTCTTTGTTGTCAAATGTGCCACAAGTATGCGCGTAAATTAAAAGCTACAAATTTCCATTAAACTTTTCGCTGTCATGTCTTGTGTCAGCAGCTCATACTCCCCGGCTTCCATTTGGTTGTGTCTAATTTCAAACATTTATCTTTGCTGTCGACATTTGTCACTTCGGTAATGATGCAACAAATTAAGGCAAGTCAACGCAGCTCACTTGGTGACACATTCACACGCACAAATGCACCGACGCACGCACGCCTGCACATACGGCTAAGTACGAGTTCACAAGTCGACAATCGCACTCTTTGTGTTGTCATCCTGCAGCGTTTGCAGCAAAGCAGTAGATACATATCTAAAGTGTTGAGTGGCATTCATTTGGCTGCAGATCAATTTCAATCGAGCCAATGTTTCAAGTTCAAACGTTACACAGCTGCGACTTTTGAAACTGTTGCCACGGTCGCTGCCATCGACTGCCACCGACTGTTGGTTACAGAGGCACTGTTGTTCTTGTTGCCACCACCGTAGATAGTATGTACTTACTTATTGTGGTGCAAGCGTCTTTGCGAAGCCTTTGGCCCGTCTTCACGCAAGCTGAATGTGGACGCATGTGTGGATTTGCTGTTTTTGCTGAGAGTCGATCACAGCTCAGTGATTCTTAGTCGAGTGTGGCCTGTTCATTGAACTTGAGTGTTTTTTTTTTTTTGTACTGCAGCCAGACAAATAAACCATCACACAAATGAACCGACAAATGCGAGAAGCGATTAGATGTTCCAAACACATTTGTTATTCTTCCCATGACTGCAAAACATATGTGTGTACGTACGCATGTGTGTGCTTACGCACTTGCACTCCCACAACGTTTGCAATACAAAAAAAAAAAATAGCATTTTGTATTTGCTTATGAGCCGTTAAATGAAGATGTCTACATGCCTATGAGTAGATATGTAACTACATACATATATGTATAAGTAGCAAGTATCAGTAACCATTGCCGATGCTTGAATAATTACGCTGTTGGGTCCACATCAAACAGGAATTTTCGTTAATTAACTTCTGCTGCTGTGCGGATGACTTGTCGCTGTGATATTATGATATTTTGATGCTGTGTCGCTGCAAAAGATTGAACAAACATACGCTTCTAAATATGTGTGTAGATACCCTGCAGAAAAAAATTATCAATTGATAAAAAATAACCCACTTGTAGTTGACTTTTTTGTGGGATTTATATAAAATATATAACTTGTAGTTAGCTACAAAAAGCTAACTTGAAACTAGTTGACAAGTAATGCAGGAGCAATGCTGGAGATTGTTTTCTTCAAACGCGTTTCTATTTAAATATCCTGCACTTTGCAAATACTTTTTCGAATTGAGAACAAATAAAACGGAATTCGAAATCTCAATAATGTTATGTCTGACGGAGTTTGAATATAGGACCATCTATAACAGAATATGTAAACAAATATGAAATGTAATAAAATAGTAAGGAGACTATTTCGCGGCCATCGCCATAAAAATATAATTAGTTTTCGTCAAAGTAAATATGCAGATATTAATGACCTTTAGCTCGTTCCTAATCAACTTAAAGTTAGCATGTAGTTGGATACATTTCCTGCAGGGTGTATATATATGAATGTGCTCGTATGTGTGTACGTTGCACAGTGTAACGTCTCAATATAATGAGGGGCCAAAAGAAGCAGAAGATCAATGAAATTTTGCAAATAGCGTTTGATATAAATACTATAACAACATCTCATTGATAAAATAAAAGATTTATTAGGTCGAATTCATGAGCTTTATTACAAAAAAAAGTGCGATTTATTTCGATACTTAATTGGTTCATGAGGTATGCAAAACCGGCTGCCGCGGCCGGTTATGTCAAATGTAGTTATACAAAATTTTGGTAGGACTCAGTCTACTCGGCCCTTTGGCAAATCCGGCACTGGGTGCACACGAACTCGTAAAGAAATTTCTTTACGATTTTTTAATGAAAATTCTTAACTAATTCTTTACATTGCAGCAATATCCGATTTTTTGCGAAATTTCGTAAAAGAATCGAAATATGTACAGTACATTTCATCTTACAAAATTGGGTGAAAAATTGGAAATGCAAATTATGTTTTCTTTACGAATTTCTTATGATTTCTGTACTATTAAGATTAATCTGTAAAAAAAAACGCAAAAACAACCCGAAATAAAAAATCTGTGGAATTTGAGAGAACAATTTCAGTTTATCTTTCCGGAAAAACAAAATGTAATCGGTTATTTTTTACCGTCAGAGCAATAAATGTCATTTAAAAGTTAACATAAACAGTTTAAAGACTCTGTATAACGTTAAAATAATTTAATATTTCCTTAGAATTAAAAATTTTTTCTCTTTGACGGTAAAGTATGTTTTGTCGACGTATATTAATTCGTTTGTCAGCTAAAGATAGATTATGATGTACAGATGTTCTTTCAAATGGCCACAGAAATTATCAATGCGAAAAAATTGATATTTCCCATTTAAGTAAACGGTCTGAAATTTTAAGAAAAAGCAATTGCTTAGTTTTTAATCATACGGCCAGCGTTGTCACTTTGCTATGATCGTAGTAAATTTGCTACGATTTAAAAAAAAGATTTAAAATTTGCTACCCCACCACGCTTTATTCTATTTTTACTACGCTCTTTATATTTCATTCAACTTATGGGTAGCAACTATTTGTAAATCACTATAACTTCGAAAAGAGGTAAACAGGCCACGACTTCAAGATCTGAATATATAGTCTCACTGAAAATTGTGCAAGAAGCGTCTTACCAAAAATATCTCCAACATAAATAGGAACCGCCGGTAAAATTTTCGTATAACAGACAGAAAGATACAATGACTGCGTGTCGAACTACCTAAACGATGGATTCGTTGCCCCAGATAAATAGCGGCTCAACAGAGGCAAAAAGTTATGTTCGCCTTATTGTAATATTTCGTAGAAATCAAGTTATCGATATTCTCAAATCAAGTAAATTTTCACTTATTTATTACGAAAGTGCTGGGGTAAGTGGCAAAAAGTGCTTAGTTATTTTGAAAAAAAAATTAGGGAATGCTCAAAGCGCTCAATTTTTTCCAGGTATTTTATATATAATCTGTGTTCTCTCCGTGTTGAGCGCGGTGAGCACTCTCTAAATATTTTTTAAAACTGGCATTTTTTATCACTTTCAAAATTCATAAATGCACTTTTATTTTTTTGGAACTTTATGCTTACATATGAATGACATAACAACGGGAAAAACTATAAACTTTAGTGCAATAAAACACACAGTATCTAAAGTACGTAATGATTATGTTAAAAAAATCATTAGAATTGCTGTATAAAGAAAAATGTTACAACATTTGGAAAACAGCGTATGAAAGCTGAAAAATCTCTGAACTCTGAAAAATTAAATAAATAGTTTAACTAAAAATTTTGGAAAAATATTTATATTTATATTCGAGTACTTACTGTCGATTGGCATTAAAATCTTTCAGAATTTGCCAACTTAATTTTTTACTACTTTTAGTCGCACTCGTTACACTGTGCGTTGCTTCGTTACACTTAATGCAAAGCAATTGAGGCATAACGCAGTTCATTGATCAATTTGCTCTCTGTGCGGCAAAGTGTCTTATCCGTCCATGTAAGGAGAACTTTTTAAGGAAGTAGGCAAAATATGAACTGTAAATTATTCATTATTTTGTGTGTTGCACGTACATACATACATATGTGCGTATGTATATGGGGCGTTCCATACCAAAATGGACGGGGTTCACACTTAATGCGTTTGATTTTGACGTAGAATACGTCTTACCTTAAGGTATGGGGGCTATGTTCAAATGTTGNATAAAAATAGGGCTTTCGCTTATATTCTCATTGAGTTCTTTTCACTTAGAAGTATGTAAATTTGTAAAATTTTGGAAAAACCCTTTTTTTCTTAGTGTGTGATTTCGTTTTTGACTTGGATATGCTCTTAACCATACCACGTATTCTACGTTTAAATATAGCGGCTGTATCTCCGATACAGCCTGCAGACCAAGACGAAGGCGCTGGACTGTTCCTTTTTTTCAAATTTTTAGGGTTGATGGACAAACATAAATAATAAATAAATATGAATTTTATGAATATAAAAATTTAAGGGCACAAAAACAAAAACAAATCGATTTAATAGTTTTCCAAATATCTCGAGAACGGGGCGAGGAAAAAATTAAAAAAAAAAATCACACATACACACATCAAAATTCTCTATGAAAAGAAATATTTAAGCTTTATTTTTTCTTTAAAAAATTTTCACATACAAATTTTTTATAAAGAAAAATAGTTTTTGAAAATATGTTATACGGGGTGCACTCTATAATAATTTGAGTTATGAATTTTTTTTACACGGAAGTTGAGTAAAATGAGTAATGGGCTACAAACCTGCATACTCAAAAAAATTCTAAAAAAAAATTGGAAATTTGTTATTTACTCAATATCGGAGTAAAAAAATTTATAACTCCAATTATTGTAGAGTGCACCCCGTGATACTATACTTAAATATTGCGCAATACTCAGAGCTACCATTGTGATTTTTTTTTTTAATTTTTTTTTTTGAGATGGCATATTTTCCAAAACTATTTTTTTTTATTAAAAAATTTGTATGGGAAAAATTTTTCAAGCAAAAAGAGAAGATTTTGATGTGTGTATGTGTGATTTTTTTCAAATTTTTTCCTCGCACCGCTCTCGAAATATTAGGAAAACTATTAAATCGATTTGTTTTTGTTTTTGTGCTGTACAGTTTTAAAAAATGTATTAATCAAGCTCAAATTTCATATTTGTTTATTATTTATGTTTAGCCCTCAACCCCGTCCATTTTGGTATGGAACGCCCCATAAATGCATGGACTTACATACATACTATACTTGCAGACATTCCTTGGTCTGCTTTGGTCTACTGACTTCCCATTCGGTCCCTGTGTGCGCCTAGCTGCTGATATTTGCTCATCTGCCTTCCACCTCTGTGCGTCTGCTTCCCGCGCTCTACTTATTTATATACATACATACGTATGTATGTATGTATGTGCTCATCGTCATGAATTCCACCTGATTTCACTTTAAATTACCTAGAAGCCATATAGTGCGCGGCAGCTACGCTCGCTATCAATTCCTATGCTCAAAAACACTAGACGCTGGTGATGAAGCACAGCTTTCTGCTTGCACTTCCACCATTGAGCGACATCAGCCAATGGATTTTCAACAAATATCTATATCTATTTATATACATAGTTACATGTGTATGTATATGTATGTATGTATATTTATGTGCATATATTATGTATGTTAAATAAGGTTGGAATAGGAAGGCAGTGAAACCATGATTAAACTCACACGATGCATATACATATTTGTATATAAATATTAGTTGCCCTTAATACCCACACAAGCTAACTATGTAAATGTGTAAATTTGTCTACTCCAAGCAACATGAATTTTGCATATCGGCAAAACATAAAACAAATGTTATTCGCTTAATTAAATCGATAGCGTGATGTTGGAATTTATTATGCTTTGATTAGTTTGGATGGCGGATCCTTGCCTAGCTTGGTTTATGTAAGTATGTATGTATGTAGTTGTGTGTTAGCAGAAGGTGGAGCGGCATGCCTGCGGTTGCCTATTGTGCGGGCGAAATTGAATTCGCGCGTATGCATTGAAGATGTGGGCAAAGCTCATTTAAAATATTAATGCGGTTTAATAGAAGTTAGTTTAATTAAGCAGTATGCATAGCGCTGGAGAGTTCACTAATGTTTATAAAATTTAATTCAAATTAAAGGTTGGTGATTGTAAACTTTGCACTTAATCATAGAGATGGATTAGTTTGAATTTCTTTGAGTTGCAAAGAAAATTGAAAGTTTCTGCTGCATTTGTGGTATCCTCACACTTCTTTATATTTTCCCTCTGTTTATTTTGGACAACAACCGTTTTTCGGTTTAGGCCGAGCTCAAAAAACTTTGCCAATTGCCATCCATTCTTATTACAAACTCATCGACATCCATCGTCCACTTGAACAGATCCACAGTTCTGGTATGGAATAATTTGTTTGAAAGTCTGTAAATCCTTCTCATCCTTGTTTCTAATTGTCTACGTTTCTGTGCCATATAAAAGCACAATGGGAGATTTGTAGAGCGTAATTTTTTGTTCGTCGAGAAAGTGCTCTACTTTTCGATAGCCTACCGAGCCCAAAGTAGCACCTGTTGGCAGGAATTATTTTTCGCTTGCAATAGTCGCTCGCGTGGCAATTGGGGCAGGGCTTTCATAGCTTCCGCAGCGGTGAGACGAGTTTCCGAGATGAGGAGTCACTGCTCATTTATATGCGGATGAATGTTCTTGGCTATCCGTTGTAATTGCACATTATCTATTGCACAAAGATGAATGCTGACCTGGACTACAAAAAGTTAGTAAAAGGAAATTAGTAGAAGGAAGTGATCATCCATAAAACTAGGACTGCTCTCCTCGTTTGGATGAGCTTCCTCAATAATATCCTCATACCTCTTACATCCCTCAGATTCTTAGGTACATGACTACATTATCGACTACTTCAGGGCGACGTTGTGCCTAAAAGCAAATAAAAGTTAAGAGCTGAATTTCGTATGTAGAGAAAAATCAAAGAGATTCTTAGAATTATTTCTGGAAGTTTTCGACCAAAAGCTTCATTTATAGGTTCGTTGATTAAATGCTTACTTAGAGTTTGTAAAAAAAATTCAATACTTAAGTCGTTGTATACAAGAACCTGTGTATGTGAAGTAAACAGTACACGATCGTCAGATTATCACACCATCTTAAGAGCATCTCGTATAAATAGATGTGTATGTGTGCAGCATCTTCAAGTTGCAACATTGAATGCGTACAAAATCATTATCGAAAATACCTAAATATTCTGAAAGTCTTAAACGAAGAAGGGTAAAAAAGGAAGGTGCGTCCATAGCTCGTTGCGCTTAATTCAATTTCGTGAGTTGATTCTTAAGCACATGAAAGGTACATGAACACACATGTACTTGTTCATACATATATATATGTGCAACAATTTTGATAATTGCATGTGTTGCAAGCAGACAAAACCCAAAAGTGACAGTCAGTGGTTTCGAAATTGAAACCTTTTTTCCACAGGCAGAATCGAGGAAGCGATGAAAGGTAGAATAGGCTTTTAACCGCAATGCTGCTGCCAACTACTTATGCACGTAAGTACATACATACATATGATGAGTAAGAGCACGCTGCCGCCACCATGTATTATCTTACGCAGTAAGCGGTTATATGTGATGAAAAAATACTTACAAAAGAATGCAAAAAAAGAAGAAAAAAACCGCAATTCAAGAAAAATTGAATAAAATAACACTAACGAGGTTTTTAACCTCTACTGTGGTCACAAGTAATGGTCAGCTTGCATGCGCCCACCGCAGGCAAGGAGACCAAGACGCGACAGCTAAGTCATTCATTACCTTTGACTTTGGCTTTGGCATTGGCGCCGCCACCTGAAGGATGTGCGAATCTCGCCTGCGTTGCACGTGAGAGCGTAAAAATGACATGAAACCGGTTATCGGATGGTAAAAATGTTTGTATTTTTTTTTTGTTTTTCGTGACTGTGTATGAGTGTTGGCGAAGGTTTGCATTACAATGCGAATGATGAACTGCCTGATTGACTTTAGTAGAGCGCAAGTCAAATTGTGTGCTTGATGGTCGTAATTGCTCTTGGATGGATTTTATGCCAATCACGTGAAGTGGTTGCGAAAAAATCAACCGGAAAAATACCAAATATGTATGTATTATGAACTTTGTTTTAACTCTTAACCCTTGCAAGAAGGTAGCTTTCGAATAAAGTATCCGATTGGCCTAAATGACTGTATGTTGTTTTGAGGAATCTTTGCTTTCACAGGAAAAGGAATAATACTCCGGCTGGGAAGTTTAAAAGATCGCACTGGGTATTTATAAGTCCGAGATAAGAAAGACCACAAGCGAGTTAGTGAGTAAATTCTGCGATTGTGGAAGGCTGCCATTCATCCTACTGGTACCGGTACAGTAGACTGCCCTGTTTCCGCTTGTGAACTTCTGGGGAGGAGTCGACTGCTTTGGGTGATTAATCCTAATATGCCTTTCAAGTTCACTTGACCGAATGGCATTATTCCTGCACAATTGCAATGCGTTGCATAGGTAGGTTATATCGTTGCGCCATTCCCAATTATGCGAGCTACCGGGATTATATTGAACTTGGAGGACTGTAAGGGTAACATTAATTGCCAAGGCAGAAAAAAGCTCCTACGTGTTTTTGCTGTACTTCAATTCAATCAGACTCTCTTCCTTCCTATTTAAGACCCGTAGAAAGACTGATTGATATGCGTATAAGAATTAAGATTCTGCGGTAGCAATTGAGCCTTACTCAGCATGGTTACCAAAAGGGTGGATATGTGAAATCTACCATGTACACAATTGATTAAATTATTTAGAAATTCTTTAAGAAAAAATACATTGTAGGTGGGAACTTTCTTGATAACAAGAGGCCTGTTAAAAACGCGGCACCCGGTGCAATTGTAAAAGCCGTCACTAAGCTCGGAGTCGAAAGCAATTTAGGTAAGCTTATCTCCCCTATACCTACGACAGAATTGTCGTACCGGAGTAAAGCAGTGCCTATGACCCACGTAGAGTGAGTAGAGGCGTATTTTTATCCTTGTTCTTGATAATTGTAGTAAACAACGTACTGACGGAACTTGAAAGGACAAAATGTCTAGTTATTGCCGATAACGTGGCACTCGGCGTCAGAGAAAAGTATTTGGATACTAACACGAACTGGTCTGCTATCTGCGTAGTTGCTACTACTACGGAGCTCGTCCTGTTTGGCAGGAGATATAAAGCTCCTAACGCCCAGTTTCCCTCGATCAGTGGTATTTCACTTGTGCTCTCTGACAGGGTTAATATTTTGGGCGCTATTCCTGACAGAAAGCTTTCTTGGTAGCAATATATTGAGGAAGAGGCGGTAAACTTGCATCAGGCGCTTTAGGCTGATATAGAAGTGCTAGCACGAACTCTCTTGTTCATGCTGCCTGTTTTCTGCAAATTTTTCAGACAGAGATCGCCGCTGTAAAAGAGAATGTTGGCTGGCTATGCACAAGTGTAATATCGATACGAAGGGCAGGTATCTACTCTGATAGCCAAGCGGTAATCAGGGTCCTAGAATCGCTCATGTTGTTGCGATCGAAACTGTTCGGGGAATGACTGACCTCTCCCTCTCGATGACCTTAGATTACATTCAAATAAAATTAATTTGGGTCCCATACACACGGACGTTTGATGAGTTAGCTAGGGAGTGCACGCTTTGCAGTAATTTCTCCGAACAGGGAGTGCATTGCTAAAAACCTCCGCTACTTATTTTCACAATCAGTGGCGTATGAGAACTTATTTATAGTACTCAACGCTATTCCAAGTTTACAGGGACCGTTCCAGGAATAATTTATCTGAATGGTTCCTCGTAGGGCCCCCTCCTAACATAATCTAACCTAGATTACATTCTTAAAATAACTCATTTCATCCTTATATCTACATATGTTGGTCAATAAGGGTTAAAATAAAAATATTTCAGTTGCAAGTACCTACGCGTAATTTGGCAACGGTTTAACTAGTAACATTGCTTTACTGCACTCTGGAACAAGCAATAAATAATCATACCAATCAGGAATTTTACCAGATAATTATATAGTAGTAACTTACAGTAGGCGATTGGCCTACTGATCACTGGTAATATATTATATATTTGCGTTGCATTGTGCAGGTGCAGCAAGCGTTTGTAGTATAATAAAGAAATACAAGGAAAAGTTGGTTAACTGTTACTGGACAATTATGTCATAAATCAAAGCGAGAGCTTTTTGCCGTAGCCATAGTAAGTGGCATGCCAACAGAGGGAGTACGTAAATAGTAGACAAACAAGAAGAATATATCTTTACATAACTAGAACTATTTAAGAAGATTACAATTCTCCTTCCATTTTAATTTGTATTGATG
Organism: Rhagoletis zephyria; assembly: GCF_001687245.7. Classification (NCBI taxonomy): domain Eukaryota; kingdom Metazoa; phylum Arthropoda; class Insecta; order Diptera; family Tephritidae; genus Rhagoletis; species Rhagoletis zephyria. The sequence goes on along the minus strand of NW_016157132.1, from coordinate 467,251 downwards.
TGAAGTATGCTGGAAGCTATGGTGCTGAAATTTTAAGTGCAATGCAGAAAGGAACTCATAACTCGATATAGTAAAAGATATCTGCAGAAAAGACTGAATTAAAAAATCAATTGGCAACAATGGAAACTAGATAAATTTTCTCGATATTTGCAGTTTTTAGTGCCGAGTAAGTGATTTTTCACGCAGCGACAGGCAACTTCCAGTATTCCGCTCGTAAAATTTGAAAAGCTTTGCTAGACATTTGCTATCTATTATTATGTGTGTGTGTGTGTGTGTGTTTGTATGTGTAATTTTATTCCTTTAGATTTAATAGTGGGTGCTAATACCGTGCAAGCGATTGCTGACACAACGGGTGGGCTATTTTTTGTGAGAAAACTAATTTTTCGAACAAGTACATATAAAAGTTTAAAAATAAGTTTGTTTATAGCAAAATGGGTACGCAAGAATAATTTGGAATTTGCAACATAAAAAATGGGCATAAATTAAGGCAAAAATTCGAATACATTTCCCGTTAAAGCAGAATCTGCATGACGCAACTGTTCCGATTTTGGGGCACTGCTTATTTATTAAAAAAAAATCCTAAATTCAATAAAACATGGTTATACGAATTTTGCAGCGCACCAATTTGTCCTGCAAAATTTTGAGTTATGTGCCAGCCTGGAGATCAAGTGAAGAATAAGTCTTGGAAACAGCACAGCGCTCTCTGGTCGTACAAAAATCACGCTCTACAAGTCTCTCGTCATATCCGTTCTTCTATATGGCGCAGAAATGTGGACGAAAGTTGAGCAGAATTTGGGTGCTTTCGAGGGAACTGTTCTACGGCCCTGTTCGCATGGCCGACGGGTATCGGAGAATATGGAATGACGATGTATCAGTTTTTTTTAATGACATGAACATAGTAATGCAACTGCGCAGGCTTCGACATGTTGTTAGAATGGATGAAGACGCTCCGTTGAAAAGATCCTTTGACTCCGCACCCATGAGTGGACGACAAAAGCAAGTGCGCTCACAAACAAAAAGGAAGTTCGAAGTGCTGGATAACCTATCTGCACTCTAGATGAGCATCTACCGCAAATTCGCACTGGAGAGAGGCAATTACAGAAGCTTTCTGATCTCGGTCCAACCCGACAAAGAGTTGTAGTGCCAAATAAGAAGAACTTAAATATGTTTAAATCCGATCATTGGATCATGAAGAAATCAACGATAATCTTGAATGTTTATATGAGAATTGAAGTCGGTTTTGTTTTTTGCTTAAAAATTACTTGTTGATTTTAATTTTTAGGAAATTTTTGATATACAGTTTAATAGCCCATATCGACCCCTCTGCGCCAAATTATCGTATGTGCCATGTTTTCGAAATTGCCTGTTAAAATATTGTAGCTGAAATCTCTATACAAGGCGAATTTATATAAGGTGGTGTTGTTTAATCAGCTGTGTGTAGCGTTTGATTGTCAAAATTTTATATTTTGCTAGTGAGTGAGTGAAAACGTGAAAGTGTTTGCATTTTCTGTCGCCCTTTTTCATTCGGAGAAGAATAGCTGAAATTTGACAATCACCAGCTAAAACAAAAAAAAAAATACAAATAATTGTTGTATTTGTTGAATCGATACCACCTTATATGAATTCGCCTTGTCTCTATAGTTACGCCAAAAATTTACTGTATTTCTAACCGACTAGAAAAAAAGGAAAAGGTTGTCAATTCGTCGGAATATATTTATACCTGAGCGCACTTGTGCACAAGGGTATATTAATTTTGTTCACATAACGGTTGTTTGTAACAGCCCAAAACGAATCGAGATAGACAAATGTATACATAAATGATCAGAATGAAAAGAGAAATCGATTAAACGATGTCTGTGTGTCCGCCCGTCTGTCCGTCTGACCGTCCGTCCGCGTACACTACAACTCGAGCAAAAATTGAGATATCTCAACGAAATTTGGTATGTAGGTTTCCATTTATCCAAGGTATTGAAAATGGGCGAAATCGGACTGAAACCACGCCCACTTCCCATATAACGGTAATTTTCAGAAATACGAAAACTGCGATATTTGAGTAACTACTGGAGATTATTCACTCGAAATTGATATTTACAATAAGTTTAAGACGAAAAATAAGAATATTATAAATTTTCGGAAAATGGGCGTAGCCACGCCCACTTATGGTTACATATGTATATATTGGTAACCGCTGCACCAATTTCTTCGAAGCTTGGCACAGTTGTTGGCCTTGGCACAATATACCAAATGGACGAAAATTTTTAAAATCGGACAATAACCACGCCCACTTCCCATATAACGGTAATTTAGAGATATACAAAATCTTCGATAAAAAAGCTAATTTATTCAAAATTGATGCTTGCAACAATTCTTAACCAAGAAATACGTTTGTTATAAAATTTTGGAAAATGGGCGTGGCACCGCAGTAGCTTTCGATAAGGTGAAAAACATATATTTAATACGTGTGCCGGGTATTTAATGTTCGGCCCCGCCCGAAATTAGACTTTCTTACTTGTTTTTAAGTACGTTACCGCATAATTCGTTTTCCATCGGAAAACGGTGGTTCCACACTAATATGGTTTAGATCCGATCTTTGGATCATGAAGAAATTAATGATAATCCTAAATTTTTATATGAGAATTGAAGTCGGTTTTGTTTTTGGTTAAAAATCACTTGTTTTATTTTTATCGAAATTATCGTATGTGCCATAGAAAAGTAAAAAAAATGAAAGAAAAATGTACAAAAAATTATGAAAAGTAGAAAAAAACTCCCTCCTTAAAATTTAGTTTCTGACTTATACGATAATTTCGCGCAAAGAGGTGGATATAATTTTAGTGTAATAAAGTTGGTTTTTAATAATTTTTTTTTGCTGACGGGATTTCGCACTTTTACGTTCGAAATTTTGATGAAAATTTATTAAATTTCTCTACATTTTGCATACGGTGTGAAACTTTGATTTATGTGATTGATTTGGCTTAAATATCTGTGTATATTTTCAATAAGGAAATTTGCGTGAACATAATAAGCTAATAAAAGTGATATCTAAAAAAAAGAAGTGAGTACCACATCAACAACAAATTTGTTGAAACATAAACAATTCATAGGAAAACGTCTATAAAATAGCGTAAAGAAAGTGAAATTAATAAAATAAAAATTGCGGCTGTGGAATGTTGCGAGCACATGTCTCGGCAAAAACAGCAGCAACAATAACGGCAATAAGCGCCCAAGCCAAGCGCTACACTTAGGTCTACGTATGTATGTATTTGCACAAGCACTCTGTGCTTGTTGCAGCATTTAAAGTAGCAAAACAATAAAAAAAAACCAAAACAACAACAAAAATAAATAGCAATAGGAATAGCCTGCAAACAAACAAAAGAAAACACACAGCGCATTTTATGCGTTTGGCGCTTTTTCACAGAATTCAGACATTTTCAGCGCTTTGAAGATTTGGGGCAGGCCAAAAGTTAGCAGCAGTGCGGCACAATTTGCTATGCCTTTGCATTGGCCTTTGTTAGCCAAACAATGCATTTACAAACGTACACATTAACACACACACACACTAACTGCGTACACGTGTGTATTTGGCTTTGCGTTTAGTTGGTGCAAATAGTTGTTGGCTTTGTGGCAACTTTACACATTCATACATATGTATCTATAAAAGGTGCTAATAGCGCGGTAATGTGGCCTTGCAACGTGCACAACAAATCAGCCTATACAAATACAACAAATTGCAACAAATTGGCCTAGTCAAGCAGTGTAAAGTACAAAAGGCGTACACAAATGTATGCTTGCTGATATGGGGCAGTCGGAGGAAAAGTAAAAATCGCAAGATTTGCAAGCCGTTAGAAAAGTAAGAAAATATTGGATGTTTGTTAGCTTGTTGCTTGTATGTAATGTGGCAAGAATTGCAAATATGATATGTACATCCATAGGTAAGTGTTAGAGCAGCTGTGCCTTGGCAAAGGTAATCAGTTTTAACTATATTTAAATATTTGCTAGTAAGAACCATGAAATGCAGAAGTTACCAAAAGTCGCTGAATGCGCTGTAAATGTTGCAATTTTGTTTTTGCATTGTAGCGGTTTTTCTTAAACAAATTCTGTATTAAGAACAAGTAAATTCGTTGATTTCTTCTAAGTTCTGTGTAAAGTTTGAAAGTTTGACTTATATGGTTTTGACTAAAGCATGAACCACATTTTTATAATAAAAAAAAAAAAATGAACTTGAAAAACATTGCAAATATTCAACAAAGAACACCATGCACTCACTTTTGATTGCCATAGTTAGCTAGATATAACTTTTCGAATAAATGGAAACCCTAATAAAAAGTATTTTCAAACTAAAGCTTTCATAAAACTTCTTCGGTTGACACTCTTTTTAGTGTGTAGTTTACATATGTTGTGTAAATGATAACTAAATTGAACTTTTCAAACAGGCGGGAACCCTTTTTAAACTTAAATTTTCTTAAATCTCTTTAGTCTGACATTGGGACAAAAATTTCAACTAATTTATCTACTAAGTTGAATCTGATTTTTACAATATGTGGCAATCCTTTTAAATACATATGCGTAGCCTTTTCAAACCCATTTCGATTGATAGCCATGTTTGAACAATTCATTTAATTTATTACCTAACTTGAATTTTTTGTGATCTCAATTACCTAACTATCTTACTTTAAATTGAATTTAATTTTTTAAATCTCTTTTGAAAAAATAAAACCTTATTGCACATCTGCATGCCATGCCAATTATTTTGAGCGAAACCGAAATATTTGAATTCAACAGCAGCAAGTGGAAATACACTTTCGCCAGCTTTTTACGTTCTTTCAGCCGCAGTTACACCTTGCATGTTTTATTTCCGAAAGGGATTTCTGAAAAGTGGCTAACATTACTTTTAAGGTCTTGAAATCGGAAACTGGACTTTCACTTTCGTGATGCGACCCCGTGTGGGTCAGTTATTTTTTAAGTGCCTCTTGCTCTTTAAGAACATTACATGTTTCCCAAATTGTGTAAATAAGTATCTAGCAGAAATTTTCTGGAGGAGTAAATATGCATGTGTTCGTAGTAGGGATGTTGCGAATGTGGAATTTTAGACATCCGCGGATGCGAATGCGAATGCGGATGCCAAGTATTTTTAAATTCTGTTTTCAAAGGTGAATCGGATCAGAATATTGTTATTTTTTTAAAAAAGCACACCTTTTTTATAAGCATTTGAATCTAATTTGAACATCGATTCTCTTTATAGCCAGACATTGATCATTTCTTCTGGAAATCCCTATTGAAGGAGCTTACTCTTTGACTTTAAATAGCAAAGAAGCGATAGTTTTACGACAGAAGTTTTTAGCCAAGGATCCAATGTATATCCCTATGAAAAACAAATGTTGCCCGTCAAGTAAACAAAATTACAGTTTTTAAAATTTTTGCTAAAAATAAATTCCCCAAAGAGCCCCATTTGAAATAATTGAAACGAATATATGTAACATCGAAAACAAATCACGAAAATGTGGTTAAGAATTGCAGTGCACACTTTCCTCTTTTGTTTCTAGTAGTTTTTTTAAGATTGCTCCAAAGAAAAAAACCAATGCAGGTATTTAAACCATTTAATGCGTTTAAAGACATTTTTATCAAAATTGATAAATATGACATTTGAACAGTTTTATTACATAAATACTCCCAAAAGTTCTACATCCATTATTGTGAATGCGAAAGCGAATGCGAATGTTAAAATTAATACGGAAGCTCCGCGGTTGCGAATGCGAATGCGAATATTCGCAACAACCCTAGTTCGAAGTTACTGATTATAAAGAATTGGATATGAAAGCATGTGGAAATGACTTAGATCCTGATGATAGCGATGAATGCGATGAATGATGACCCAAGCCCGCACCGCAACCTTCGAAAAGAGCTAGGGTTATATTTATAAGAAAGCATACGAATTTGTTGCATATTTTAAGGGGAACATGCAAGAAAGTACGATAACGCAAAACCAGCAAGAAGTTACATATGGTAAGAACAGCTGATTAATTTATTATTTTCGAAGCGAGTTTCTATAAGTAATAGTGTGGCCCATCTTATGATATATTTAAATAGGCTTATTTTGTCAATTGAAACTATAAAAGCCCCACAAATAATAAAAAAAAAACACACACAACTGACTTTTATTGAGGGCACCCACGCACAATTACTAGAAGAGTGTCTCATCAAAGCTACGTACATACATTACTTGCTTCAAATTAACGAACACTTGTACTAAAGCAAAGCCTTTGTAAGGATATCGCATTACTGCTAAATACTTTACAAAGCGAACAAACTATTAAATACATATTTTAGAAAGGATTGTCGCCTAGATGATAGTAGTCATATTTAGTCATTCAAGTGCACATTGTTTTACAAATGAATATGATTGCTGCAAGCCTTTAAACGAGCGGCTCAACACATCTGCATACATACATACACACGTACATATATGTAGATTGCTGGGAATACGTCCACGTTTAGCTAAATATTTGCTTGCCTACTGATTTGCCTCATTGAATGCACTGAAATGCACAATTCATACACACACACAAATACATACATACATACACACATACATACATACATACATACCTATATATGCATATAAGTAAATGCCTGAAGGTGTGCATATAATATAGCGCATTTTAGTTCTTCAATTTAGTTTAATTAATTTTGAAAATGTTAAGTACGAATGTGAATATGCTTTTGACAGGATGTTTACTTATGCACCTTCTCATCAAGCGGTAGCGAAGACAGCAGGTGTGCAACACAGTTAAATACATACATAAATTCAAGTGAACAAACACACGAAGATCTTTTGTGGGCATATGTATGTACATTAGAGTGGTGCCAATTTTTGTATGCAATTTTGTATCGAATCCTAGAAAACGGGGCACACCCTTAGTTTTTTTCCTTTTGATATTTGTAATACCTATACCAACTTTCAGTTTTCTACTGCAACCAATCCAGGGTGCTCAATGACCTTGAAATGCACTACTAGATCGCTGTGAAACTGGCAAAAATATTGTGATTTTTATAAAAAGCTACAGTTGCCATGACAACTGAAGCTTGTGCGATTTTTTTTAGATAATTTAAATTTGATATGTTCTTAGGATATTTACTTAACAAATTGTTGGATTAATATATGTACACAATACTTCAAGAGTAAAATATGAGCATCGTGAGCATTCTCTAAATTTAAGCATAGAAACGTAAGTAATTTTGAAAGGTGCCCCAAACACTATCTTCGAAAATTTTTTTTCGTCCACTCTAATGTACATGTATGAGCATATTTGCTACTCCAAATATGTGCGCAACGTTATGTAAATGCAATTAATATTTTAAACAATGCCAACATTTACTTCCGTTGACGTCCTCATCTAGTACATCGAACGTAGTCGACGTTAGCAGCGCACAGTGCCTTGTTAGTAGTCAACGTTCCCTCTATCGTCACCCTCCAGAAAATCTGACAAGCTCAGAAATAGCGAAGAACTAGACCTTTTGCCGACAGTGCTAGTTCTAGCTCAATACCCAAGCAACTGTTCCGTTTTACACGGCGATATCATTGGCGGTGGCAATTGTCGCCCAGTGCATTACTTTGCAACTAGTTTTTATCGGGTTCCGTTTTGGGCAGTTCTTTTTAAAAGAAAACGCTACAGATTCCATTTCTATTACATATTTTATATATAAAAAAAATTATTGTAAGCTGCACGCAATAATTTTAATTCATTAAATTTGAAAACTCTGAATTGCCTCCAAGGCGATTTGAACTCGCGACCAACGATGCTTGAGTCGGGAGGTCTTCTCGCTGAGCTACTTTCGCATTGTACGCATGTTTCAGCTGTCCTGCTTCGAATCCGTTTTGCACGCTAGCGCTTTGTCAGACTGTCTCTAAATTTTACTGCAGGGCAACACCAGCACCACCACTACAGCACCTTCAATATAACGGGTGATTTTTTTGAGGTTAGGATTTTCATGCATTAGTATTTGACAGATCACGTGGGATTTCAGACATGGTGTCAAAGAGAAAGATGCTCAGTATGCTTTGACATTTCATCATGAATAGACTTACTAACGAGCAACGCTTGCAAATCATTGAATTTTATTACCAAAATCAGTGTTCGGTTCGAAATGTGTTTCGCACACCCAATTGCTGCGAACGGCGACGAATCGACATTTCACGGTCTTCAGCAACACTCTCAGAAACAGACGCAATATTCTCTTCTGTACGCACTGTACGCATTCGTGTGGTTGGTTTAATGTCCAATAAAGTAAACTGAGTGCGAAACTTGGTCACAATCGCATTAATTGTTTGCTCACTTGGTCGATTATGTAGACCATAAATCGGACGTAAAGCGAACCGAACACTGATTTTGGTAATAAAATTCAATGATTTGCAAGCGTTGCTCGTTAGTAAGTCTATTCATGATGAAATGTCAAAGCATACTGAGCATCTTTCTCTTTGACACCATGTCTGAAATCCCACGTGATCTGTCAAATACTAATGCATGAAAATCCTAACCTCAAAAAAATCACCCTTTATATACTACATTCTTATGAACGTATAAACATTATGGTTAACTTGTCCATATTAATGCCCGTTTGTGCAGTTAGATGACAGGAGGAGCACTGTCTATGACAACTTTTAATTACACACCAACGCGTACGCACATACATACATACATGCAACAAGCAACATACACATGTGTGTACCAATGTATGTACCAATGTGTGTATATCTTTATTTACTCCTTGAATCACATTATTGCGGTTATGCAATAGTGCCAAGCAGGCAGACAATCAAATGTTACCACAAGTACGAGTATGATTGTGCGATCGATGCAGCCAGCTAGCCAAAGAGTGACATCCTCATCAGACGGCTTAACGCTAATTGCACGTCGGTAGCGCTTTTCGCTATACATATGCCTAAACACACATACATAGTATCTGCCCGTACATATTCAAACTGCGTATTGCCTGCCGGCTTACTGTTGCACTGCCGCATATCTACCTTTCTCATTTACATACTTATATATCTACGCAAATATCAAATTTTTCACTGTTGCCACTATGTGATTATTGCAGTTAGATTGAAAAAAAAAAGTTGTGTGCCGGAAAATGCGCTCCAGCTGCTTAGCTAAGAATTTTCTTTGTCATCGTGTGCTGTTGTCGCTTTTGTAGCTATAATTGGCGTTGATTCCTATTTTATCGCAGAGAATGCTGTCTCTGCTGCCCAGATGGGTGCGTTGCCTTAATTAAATTAGCCACAAATTTGCTCTTCTTTTGATCACTGAGTTTAGACTGTGTTGTGAAATGATTACTTTTAGTGGTCTAATCCAAATACCTTTCGTATAATTAAATATACTACAAGTTGAGTGGCGAATTCTGTTTATATTTAATTTGAAGCATTTTAAGCAGCTGCTATTTGACAGCTTAACTCAAGCAGTTTAGTGAATTCCTTTATACACATTTTTCAAATATGCACTATATTCATATATAATACATATATTGCACATAGTACTACACTTTGCACAAATAATGTCGAAAAGACGATTCTTACCGGTTGGGTGATGACCTAATATCACCTCTGTTTAATTAAAAAGTCGATGTTCTTGGCAGAAAAAAAGATAAGCAAACCTTCATAAGATTGGTTGCCTTTTATAGAAATGTATTAACTACAAAAAGTTTTTGCTCTTACCTTTGGAAAGTTTTGCAATAACTTTTACCATTTTAAATAAAAGATTCTCATATAAAACAAAGCAAATTTTAATTTAAAGTTTGTAATTACAAAAAATTTTTATAAATAACATTTGATGTGTTTCCGTCTGGAGATAAAATGTAGAAATTATCGGAGCTAGTAACGCGGGAGCAAGCGACATATGGTTGACTGTGTGAAAAACAACTGGTCCTCAAGTCTATGCCTACAGCCTTAAGCGTTTGTGCTTGCGACTTGTTAATTAAAAAGGAAAGGAAAATTATGGGGAATAATTAAATTGATAGGATAAGCTAAATACTTCAAACAATAGGCAACTTAAAAGCCCAATATCTCAAGAAATATAAGTAGATGTTTGCAATTTGGTTGTTCAAACCTTTTTTGGTCGAGCTCTTAATATTAATAATAAGGGCTGAAATTTTCAGGATTTTTTTGTAGGTATTTTTCACAATATTTCCAGAGGGGAGTGTAAAAAAATAGTCGGGAAAAAAGCACCCTAATATCTACATACATGTTTATAGTACTTAAGAATGTACATATATAGTATGTTATCATGCGAAAGTTCTCAGATAATTAAGGAGTTTTACGACCGCCGATTCTCTTTTCAGACCAAACAATTATTCACATTCCCATAAAAATACACACGCACATTTATGTGTAGATATGTATGTATGTATGCCTTTATGGCTAGTTGATTTTTATGATGACGCATTGAACGAAATTCTCGCCAACTCCCTGGGAGATCGAAATTATGCATTTCCAATTTGTCGTTTTTTCCTATCGTTTCCCATATTCTCCCATACACATATCTATATACATATGTACATACGTATGCAAGAATGCAGTTGTAAAATGCTATAAAATGAATTGACTTGTGTAAAGTTGGTGGCAACAACAGTCAATCACTAAGGCAATATAAAGTCAAGTCAAATGGCCGCATATTGATGTTGTTGTTGTTGTTGCGGTGACTTTTACATCCATACGGCGGCAATGTTAAACGTTTTGAAAGCAGTTCAGAGGGCCACAAAACCAACTGTGAAAACAGCAGCAGCAGCAGCAGCAGACCACTGCAACACCAGCACCAACACCAACACCAACGGCAAAATCAAACAAGCAAAGGCAATAAAATTCTCGAAATGACTGGAAAAATGCAAACAACAGCAACAACAACAACAGCAACAATAAAAGCAATCGCGGTCACAAAAGTCAAATACATACTACTACTACATATTGCATTCCATCACAAGGAGTGCTCATATTACCAGCAGCAGCAGCAAGTGGCATGCGGCATGCGGCATGCAGCATGCAGCGCGTTGCAACAAGCACAACAAAAAATGAGTGCAATAAAAATAAAACATTTGCAAGAAAGTAAATCGCGCAGTAAGAGATGCGATAATAAATTTTATTTTTACTACACATGGCAAGAAAGCGGCAGCTAGCGGCATAAACGCCACATAATCGCAAACATTCAGACCCCTGTGTGTGTGTGTGTGGGGGGAGGGGGGGTAGTGCTGCTGCTCTTTGTGCATTTTAATGCACACGCGTTTATTGCGTATTTACTATATATGTATGTAGCATAAGTAGTAGAAGCAAGCAGCTGGCGAGTTCCTACATATTTAGTCGTGCATAGATAGATGCGCGTTCCTGAAATAGCAAAGATGTGAATGTGGCAAGGAGTTGGCGCACACATGGCACTTCTAGATTGACTCTGCGAAAGTGAATGTGACTTTGCGCGAAACAAAAACTACTAACTTAGTAATAGCAAATAAAGCAATAAAACGCCTATGCGGCAGTTACTTGGCGACGCGCGAACCCAATTTTCTGTCTGTTTTCGGACGCAATTCAATTGCGCGTATAAATAGGCTGGGCTGCGTGCATGCAATGTAATGAAACACCACCAACAGCCGGCAGCGGCGGCGGCGTCGGTGATGAGGAGATCCACTGTATTTCGCCCAGTTGTCCATGCAAGGTGGGGACATACATATATATGTACACAAATATATATCTATGCGATGGCTCACAGCCATATTGACATTTGCTCTGCATACAATTGCGTTGAGCTGAGTTCTAAGTGAGCAGAGGCTGCATGCATGCGAGCGATGGGGTGGCATTAGGCGCGGCTAGTCAGCAGCAAAGTCAACAAGCGGGTGCTGCTCATAATTTACGAGTAGATGCACGCGCGTTGCCTATCAGCAAGCAAAAGCAAAACCAACATATGCCACATGACACGGAGATTGCATGGAGTTGGCTGTGTGTACGTTTAGAAATTAAAGTTTGCAGCTATAAATGTATTTGTATGTAAGTACATGTGTTTGCCATGCATTGGCGTGGCCAGGACTCCAGAAGAGGGGGAGCGATGATTAAGAAATTTCAGCGATAACTTAATTGATAACAAAATATTTGTTAACCCTTTCACGACCTATAAAGCAAACATAAATAAATTTACTGCACTACTCGGTCATCTACCTGGCTGAAAACTGCATTCAATTTAGTTGCTCGTATTCCTTCTATTTGTTTTTCTTTACAAAAAGCGATATTACTCGTTAAACGCAAAGAAACGAAAACTAGGATACAGTGAAACACCAACACAATATACCAAAGTATTCAAGATCAACAAACTTTAACAAAATTTAGAGAGAAAAAAGAGGTATGATCAAAACTAAATGCCGTTTTCGTAGTTGTATTCTCAAGAACGCGTAAAACGCCAAACCGAAATGAGAAAAAAACTTTCTGAAGTTGTTTCTTACGAAGGAAAGAGTGAAAAAAACTGCCGAGAACGTTTTTAACCCGTTATTAAGAACAAAATCTTGAGGAACGTTTCCGAAACGAACCAAATGCGAACAATACTTTCGGTAACATTTTTAAGAGAACAAAATGGATACAAAAGTCTCCGGAGCATTCTGAAAAATAAAAAAACGGTACCAAAAGTTTAAGGAAAATTCTCTCAAAAAACAATTTGGGAACTAAAGCCTCAGGAACGTTCTGGAACAGAACGAAATGGGAACAAATATTCTTTGAACTATTTGCGAAGAAGTTTGCATATTAAAACTGATCAGAAAAGAACTGAAAGTTCCCTGCAGGAAATGGTTTGGGAGACTAGTTTGTAGCTAACTTTGGCCGTAACTAACTACTTTAGAAGAGCGATGGCGGCGAAAAAGTGAGAACTGGGTTTCTCTGCATTAGATGTCAACTAACTTGTAGCCAACTACTTTTGGACATGAAATATCAATAAGAAAAGCAAAATATATTTTTTTTTAACTTTTTTGTTTATTTATTTATTTACTTTATTTTATTAATTTTCCTATTTGTTTACATATTCTGCTGTAAGTGCTCCCATATTCGAACACCGTCAGACATAACTTCAAAATGATAATATAAAATGTCGATCTTCCTTTATTTGTCCTGAATACGAAAAAGAATCTGCGAAGTTCAAAAAAAAGGTGTATTGACTTAAGATACGAAATTATAAATTATTTCATAAATGTACAGTTCACCCTAATGATAAATGAGCTGGAAGGTGGAATGGACCAACCAGCTTTTCTTAGGGAGATAGCATTTAAATTGATTGTTCTCACAGAAGAGATTTTTCATCCGATGATTTCGATATGATACGCACACATTAAAAAATCTTATATATACTCGTACTACTAGACTCGGTAGCAAAATACTGGTATGCAGGTTTCTCAATGGCACTGAATACCCAAAGGGTTAGATTGCTCAGCATCTTTTTACATGCATGCACATGCCTTTTTCACCTCACCCTAAACATTTAGTTCGTCATCCGGTATTATTTCCAGATATTTCGTGTGATTTAGATATTTCGTGTGATTTTTCTTTATTAGGGTCGTTCTCCCTAAGTGAATTTTATACTTTCTGGTTAAGAGCACTATGTCTATTTTGTCCGGATTTATACCGAAGTCTTACATCCTCGGACCGTTTGTGAATATTGCGCTTGGTTTATCAGGTAGCTCATTTTACCAAGCGACTTCCCACATAGTACAATTGCGATATAGTCAAGGATTAATGGAGATCACTTGACTTCTTCCCCATAATTGCATATCCAGTTTCTTAGGGTTATGTTAATCCCTACCAGTTCACTACCTTCTCATTGAAAACGGGCGAATCTATCCCCCCAATCGCTCTCCCCCCTGTCTACGCTACTGGTGCCACGTTCTCCAACCAATACAAGAAAACTAATGCATATTTCGAATGCAACTCGGTTGCAATATGGCAACAAGGAGCTTATCAACAGCTAATGCCACAAACAAATTTTCTAGCACTCAATTTGAAGTGGATTCTAGGAAACTGTAAATGCGCTTGGCGCGTTTTATTGCTTTATTGTGGCACAACAACACATACACATACATGCATACAGATGTAAATGAAATTGTGCGTGCAAATGCCACATTGCGTATACAACATATGTACAAACATACCACCGTTGAGGGCTTCCAGGCGTCGTATGTTAATTAGTGTTGCCAGATTTTTTTTCCAGCCATACGGGACTAACGCATAATTTGCGCTAAAAATACGGGATATATACAAATTTAACGGAACAAATGAGAAATAAAGAATTTCGTTTAAAAGCCCCAACTACGAAACATATATTAATAAAGGTCATCCATTTCAACGGAGTAATGTGCAGATTAGTTATAAGCTTATGATAAATTTTGTTTATTTGATGACAAAAATATGTATGTATGTGTAGACATGTATTTGACAAAACGATAAAAAAACTAAGAGATACAGTTGAGGTCAAAATAATAGCAGCAAAATTCAAAATGATGCTGTTGGTAATCTTACTTTGCATATTTATTTATTGTTAATAATTTTCATTTAAAATATGGGTCGATCTTTGTCAGATACCACAGAAATAAAACTTTCAAAGCTTGGACAAAGTTCACAAAAACTTATTAAACTTAAAAGAATTTTCATCAGAATTTCGTTTTTAAATTAGATTTCCTAGAAATATGTCGGCTTTAAAAGTTGCAAGTTTCAAGTCGCTAAAAATTACCACTGATTTTTTAAAATTTATTTTGTGCATTTTCTTCCATATAAAAGTGAGTTTTGTCAAGCGTTATATGGAAGAAAATGCCCAACATCCTCCACAAAAAAAAAAAATCTAAAAAATCAACCGTAATTTTTAGCTATATTTCTCTTACAGATTTGCATGCAATAATGCTTGCTAATAACCTACTAACAATAGCCGCATTGCCATTTTAAGTAGAAGTTTTCAAATTGAAATGAATAATAAAATTGTCGAAAATACGGGAAAAATCTTGTCCCAACGGAACATTTCAAATTTAATGAAAAATATGGGACGTCTCGGCAAATATGGGACATTTGGCAACGCTGATAAAATTAGAGCCGAGCAAGTAGTAAAAACGCAAGTGGCATGGGAAAGTGCGCGCCGAATATTCTTTCTAGCGCTAATGTTGCAGCAGCTATTCCCATTTTTTTTTTGTTGTTGCTACTAATTCGGTTGCCCGCACGTTGCCCGCACGTTGCCCGCACGTTGCTCGTTGGTAATCGACTTATGCGTCGCTGTTGCCGTTTCCGATCGCATTGCACTTTGGCATAGTTTGATTATTGAGAAAGTAAATAAACATTTCGAGAATTTCCAATCAACTGCTCCACTTTCGGTCAGGTGGTGGTATATGTACATATGTATGTATGTATGTTTGTGGAGTTGGAGTTTCCTCCTCAATTAGATTAATGTCTATTTTAGGTTTGATTTGTATGGAGGTCTGCGTGTGCGGATGCGTTTATTTGTGGAGAACGCAATGCAAAGTGGGTTGCGGGGCAGACATACTTTTGTATCCATTTTGGGGGAAATTATTTTTAAGTTTTAATTTTAGCTCATTTATGTGATTTTAAAAGCTTAAGGGCTGGGTGTTCAGGCGCATATGCACATACATACATACATACATATCTGTGTGCTTAAGATATATTTATGTACATACACATACATACATATGTGGTAATATCTATGTGGCACAGCTGCAGCATATCGCCACTTCACTTAGTGCTAAGTGTGGCAAATGCGTCCATTAATTCTACAAAACTAAGTATCGCTGGCTAAATTTGTTTTAGTTGCCGGCTGGAAGTGGGGTACAACCTTTTAGTGCAGCATTGCAGTTGGAGGGAGCAGTGCGCGAGATGTGCTTGGGAAACGGGGCAATAAAATAGTTGTGCCATTTTACATAACTTGAATGAGTTCAGCTCAACAACGAATTTCCAAAATACACCATTCTATAACGGTGAAAGTGGAAAGATATGTAAAAATGGACAAATCGTGTGATCCCTTCTTTAGTATATAGGTCAAAGCTGGAAAAATATTTTTCATCATTTCAGTTGCTAAAATGAGTACTTTGTAAAAAGAATTAGTGGACTTTTTTCCGTACAGGGATCAAGGACCTTACAGGAAGCGCAAGAATTCACAGAGTCCTCGCAAGAACGCAAGTTAAGGAGTTAGGGTTCCTGAACCATTCACACGCAGATTGGGATAAAACGCCCCTGCGCAGAAGATTGGAGCGTCGCCAAAGGACCGTTCGTTGAGGATAGAATAAGATGGGCTATATGATGGGTGCCTTTCAAAGCATCTGGAGCAGATGGCATTTTCCCAGCTCGTCTTTAAAAGGGACTTCCCCGTTTGCTATCAGATACCGCTTTTCAGAGCATGTTTTGCGCGAAAGTCTCTTTCACTACAAGAGCTGGAAGTGACAGTGCGCAATATCCTAAAAGCGGAACAACGAAAGTAATATCGACCCATTAGTCTTACGTCCTTTCTACCAAAAGCAATGGTGAAAATCGTAGGCTGACATACCAGGGATAGTTTCCTCACTGGGAACCCTTTGCATAGATACCAATATGACTATCTTCCAGGAAGATCTAACAAGGAAAAGATAAGTCTTTGGAGGACACGAAACACCCTCTAATAGAAAATTGGGTCCGGCGCAAAGGGTTGATGAAACAACATGCCGCTGGATAGCAAACGTCCTTAAATTCATAACCATTACATCCACTACGGAGGTTGCCTGCAGGCAAGAGTGGTCTCCACTCTGCCGTGGTCCATCATAGTAGATGAGCTACTCTGCCTTCTTAGCGCAAACGAGTTCAACGTTCAGGGCTATGCGGATGAAATTATCATCTATCTAGATCTGACGTAAAGTTATGGAACGGAAATGAGCCAAGCTCAGCAAGCTGCACGACTGGCCTGCCTGAGGTGCTCTACTGTTTATAGCAAGGCCCATCTCAGAGGGCAATGTAGAGTACAAGAAGCTTATACGCGCTTCTACCATCAGGGTTATAGAACTAGAAGATGGGCTGCGCATAAGCTTTGTGGATCTGTGCCGTCCGAGATTCAACTTTACACAAAATTCCAAGGTCCTCGACAGGAACAACTTGACTTACAATGAGGTAGCTCGTCCAGTCATGCTCAACGCGTTTCGGTTTCGTGGACGTCGTTAGATAACTCATCGATTTGGAAGAACTCAGAAGAGTACAAAAGTTGACATGTTGGTCACCAAACACCCCAATTAAGGCTGTCGAAATTGTGCACAATCTCTTCCCCGTGGATCCTCGCGTTAGACCAAAGGCAAGTTGCCATATAGACAGACAAAACGCTCTAGCAAAGTGGAGGGACTCATGGTTTGGTGACTCGAAAATACCAGACCGCTGTCCTGCTAAATTTAAATTGCCAGCATCGTGTATCTTCATTTTTTTTTTTGAAAATATCTTTGCCGCATAGATTTTCTCGTGGCACGAATGCCAGTTGAAAGTTTACTCTAACTCCATTTTCATATTCATAGATGCCTCAAAGCTGGAGAAACGCGTACGTAGGGGTTCTTCAAAGTAAAGAATCTCAAAATTCTTCAAATTACAGAATCTTAGAATTGCAAAACTATCGCGGACATACTCTCTGAAAGCGATATTGAGGATTGAGGTTTAATCTGACTGAACTGCAATGCAATAAAGTATGTTTTTTAAAATATCTTTGGCACTATGTATATAAGCATGTATGCGCATGAGGGTGGTCCAAAAATACATTAGCTAAAAAATGTGGAAATGTTAAGCGCTTAACCCCTAGGAGTTTTCTAAACGAATAAAGGAATACCCAAGAATCTATACCAATTTTTCGAAAACGTATTTTTCTCTCTTTTAAAATACATACATCTACAACTTCATGGGCTAAATATAATTATTTAACAAGTAATTTTTAAGCAAAAAACACAACCGATTTCAACTTTCATATACAAATTTTAGATTATCGTTAATTTCTTCATGATACAATTATCGGATTTGAACGAAATTAGTATGATACCACCTGTGAGGAATAGCCTTTCTTTAAAAAAAAATATTACAGAAATCGAGTGACGCAGTACAAAGTTATGCGGTAACATACATAAAAAAAAACAAAAATATTCCGACGAATTTATAACCTTCTCCTTTTTGTGAAGTTGGTTAAAAAGAAAAAAAATACGGGTATTTTTTATTCCATTTAGAAGAATGCTATTGGTGGGAGTTAACAATTTTAAATTTGATTGCACCACCCTAATGTACACGTGTATGTATGGCTGTACGCCTGCCTAATTTTTTTCGCATCAGCTCTACTTGTTGCTGTTGCTTTACGATCAAAGTGCCGCGCTGCTGCCTTGGCGTTTGGCCTGCAGCAAAGAATCTCACCTTTTTTGCCAGCAATTTCGCCATTAAAGTCGCCGTGTAGACATGTTGCTCGCAGCTATGCTACAAAATCGTACAGCACAGCATTGCGCGGTGCAGTGGCATGCAACAGTCGAGCACTTCAACGGGCCATTGTGCGGGAACAATAGTCCTTTTGTTGTGTCTGCACGCTACCTTGATACATACATACATACACACATACATTTGTATAACAGCGAAGAGTGTTAACGCGAACGTTGTTGTTTTGCTTACGTATTTTTTTAGTTTTTTTTTTGTTGTTGTCGTTGGGGACTGACTGCTGTTGGCTGTAGCCGCTTTTGTGTTGTTAGCGGCCTCTTATTCACTGGTGGCTGTTGTTGTCATTGTTGTTGGCAATAAAGTGTCACTTGACAAAATTAAGTAGGTGTTGGCTATGCGGTTGCATAAAGAGTGCAAGAAAACAGCATTAACAAGAACAAAAGTCAACCGTGTTGCATGCCGCATCGCAGCGGTCGCATTGCTAGTGGCAAGAGTGCCCGAAACCAACATGGAATATTCTTATCGCAACACCATGCTACGTTCTGTTGTTGTTTCTGTTGTTGTTGCTAGTGCTGTTAATGCTACACGCCCTAGTGCAACTGCATGCATCAAACAAAGGCAAAAACACTCAAATTATTCTAATATTAATGTTGCTGATGTGTCGCGGCAGGGGTTTCTGCTGCTTTTGCTGACACTGCTGTTGCTGTTGCTGCTGCTTAGCGATTCTGCGGCATTCGCCTTGACGGCTTGCCCTCGCACAATTTGCAACATATTGCAAATTAAATTTGATAAATTGTGTCGGCAACAGTTGCCTGCTTGTCGGCCAAAAAGTGCTAAACTCGACTGTTGGCTGTGGCGTTGATATCCAGCGGGAGCGGAATAGTGGTGTGGTGGGGATGTGAGTGTATGCTTCTGTTTTGTTTTAAAATGTTTGTTGGCACAGCGTGTGAATACAATAACGTGTTCTGTTACTTCTTGCGCGATTAAATGAACTTATTTTTCTTTTTTTTTAATTTTCGAAGATTATTGCTATTATTATTCCGACCTTAATATTATTTTGCATCTTCAGCCCTGGATTTCACCTTGCCCTGGGTTACGAAATCAACTGTGAAGTTTCGCTGTTGGCCCTAAAAAATCTATATCGCAAATTTCTGTCAGCTTCTTCCTCTTGTTTAGCCAATGCAGAGAGTGCCGCTGCCACCGAAATGTTCTACGCTGATGAAAAGAGTTTGATGCTAAATACTTTATTGAAAGTTTATTGTCGATCTTTTTTCTTCTAATACCAATGCGTCCTGAAATCCAAATAATCCAAACTTGGTTGCTCATATATAGAGTGCTCAGCTTCTCAAAATGATTTATCACCAGTTTAGATGTTACCTGATGTGATATGAGCGCTTTAATAGCCCCTTAATTGCCTACAAAGATCGTAATGTACTGGTTCCCCGTATTTTTCTATTGTGTAGCGTCTGTATGGAATATGGGGATTTGTATGTATGTATATATGTTTACCCAATGCCAATCAAGGACCAAATACATACATACATAGATCCCGGTACCTTTACAGCCAATGAGCCATCAGCATATTTTCTATAGATCTCGCATGTACCTGCCTGATTCTGTTTAGTATTATTTGAGAAGAGCTTCTAAGGGTACAGTACAGCATAGGACGAATTTTTTGGTACGTAGATATTGAATCTATATATTTACAAAATGTTTATTCCATCTTCAGAATCGTCTTCAGGGCTTTAAGTTTATATTTTTTGTTCACCACTTTCAAATCTATATATTACATATTACGATGTGATAAAACCACGATCGATATTGCTACCCGCTCCCAATTAAGATGCATTTCTTACTCCAAACTTCCCGCCCAGATTATTTTGCTTGTAGCTAAAGACGGGACTAAGCGTGGTGAACAGTGGCTGAGCATGCCTGCCTGCAGCCTAAATTCATGCCTGGCCTATATGGACTCATTTAAAACAATACATGCCACAAATCTGGTAATCGCTCTCTCTCAGCTTAATAATAGATTTAAGTAGCTGTTGAGTGCGATGCTATCAAAACCTCTACAGTATTGCCATAAAGTATTTTTAACTCCTATTTAATATCCTTTCTGTCTATTTCTTAATAAGATTTGCGTACAACTAAGAGTATTCCACTCATTTCTCCTTTTTGTTTTATCTGGCGTCAATTGGAAGTATAGATATGCTCCTATCCAATGCAGATGCAACCCTCTATTGTTCTCTGCAATAGTAGATGGGCACTGCGAACTTGGGGTTGTTGTGTCTTCAGAACTCAACACGCGACCTCGCCTAGCTCAAAAGTCGTCATAAAATTTAAAATAGGGTGATCCATTTATACCTTTTATTAATTTTTAATAAAACTCTTAAAACGGAACGGGATATCGGAATCTTAATTATCACCTAATAGAAGAATCTCTAACACTTACTTTTTTTAAAATAATATAATTCATATAAATAGAAAAAAAATAGCGAAAGTGTTGCATTCTAGTAGGAGATGAAGTGCAGTTTCTGGCGCCGTATTGCGGTACAGACAGGAGTCATCGGATGCTTAGGATTCTGATGTGGGTTGGCCCATTAGTATAGCTGTTATAAATGTATGACTTAAACTTGCCTTTGGGAAGGGATTTGTTTCATAAATCTCTTTTAGTTTTACTTATGTTCCATAAAAGCTCTTTGGCCAATCATACATAGCTCGTGTGAGTTATCCCAGTGGGGTTTTATATAATGTCGGTCCTCTGTTCTTACTTGTTCATTGATAGTATGTGGTTTCATTGGGAGGTAGCAGTCTCATGCTATATATTGACCCGGTAGCTGCTGTACTTCCCTCGACAGTCTATTAAGGCTGATCTCCATAGCTTGCGACCCCGTATGCGTGCGTTTGATATTTACGCTTAGAAATCAAAATTCATTTCATTCATTCAATTAATTGTCTTACATTCTCATGCGTTGCTATGTTGGTGCTGCCATTAAAAATTTGTATATTCAATTTTTCTGTCAAACGGACATATACGTATACGCATGCTATGGAGATCAGCCTTTAGCCTTCTCGGTACCCTGTATTTTACTGAAATACGTTAACCTAGATAGCTCAATTTGTCTATAAATTACCAGGCCTTGCGTGATTTTATTTCTCAAGAAAATATAACTTTCAGTAAAGCCACATGAAACCTACTTGGAAAGAGTGTTGGGATATTTACCAATGTGAATAGGGATCAAAATATCCAAGGCGCCTGCCATCGAGAAACGTTATTTGTTCTATAGTACGTGCTTGATTTATTTGTATTCCTATGATTATTTTATGTTTTAAATGCCATAACCTCATTCATTATGAAACAGGAGGTTTGCACACTATTAGAGCTGGGAAATTTAGCCCGGTTTAGTGATCAGAGTTCGCAGTGAAAATCACTTGAATGAACTAGTTCAGTAGTTCACTACTCCAAAAGAACTCAGAAAACATAAGTTTGCACATTACATTTGTTCCTGCATTCTTAAAATGATTCCACATCGGACTTATTTTTTTTGCAGGCATCTGAAAAAAAACACGATCTAATTTCCAATTTACATATTAATGAAAAGATTATAACATTATTATAACATTTAACAATTAATATAAACATATCGAGCCCTAACCGACAAAAGACGTAAGCGACATTTTTTTCAAAATGTTATTTTTGATACAGAAATGCATATTGATACTTTAGGAACAATTCTGCATCAAAAACAAAATTTTGGCGGTTAGAGCCAGTAACACCAGCGCTTAGTTTTAGCGGCGACCGAAGAAGAAATGACGCAAAACTAAAGTGTGGCCGCCGTTCAGTTACTAAATATTTTGCACATAAAGGGCTATTTGCAGCTCTCGAAAAAAAAAACGAAAAATTAATATAAAATGACGCTCAGAAAATGGAAAAGAAATTTTCTTCTATTAAAATTTCTTAATTAAGTTTGCAGCTCTGAAGAAGAAAATGCTCGTACATTTATTTCTTCTAGAAAGTTTGCAAGCAAGAACTTAATATTTGTTCAAGCAACAGAAATAATAAAAAATATCCCATGTGACTGTTGTAGAGAGCTGCAAAGAAAGAACCTTTTAACCCATACTCCAATAGAAGTAATTACAAGTTTTGGTGTTCAAATATCAAACACAATCGTAAGTTATTTCGAAAATTTCCAATAAATAAAAATTAGAAGCGTACAGAAATGCCTTGTGCACCAAAATGTACAATATCATATGATAGAATTTTCACATTGCTGTTAAGAAATAGGTGGAAACCTTAACCAATACACTGATCGTTATTCGAATTCTTACGAAAGGAAACTTATAGATTTAAAAGAAATTTTACTGTAAAGGTCAACCTTAAAAAATGTAGTTCTTCTAGAATTTCGAACTAATTCACGCATTCACTTGAATGAACTAGTTCACAACTAAATACTTCGTTCGCGAACGACACCACTCTACACAGTAGGTTTTCCTCCGCCAAGAAGGCGAACCCCACCACGCACAATCGGACATTTTTTACGCTTAATAAGTTAGTTTTTTTTCCTATTTAATTTGTTTTGTGAATTGAGTATTTTTAATATGCCTTTTTTATATTTAGTTTGTGTAAACACATACATATATTTTTGGTGACTTCGCATTTGCGCCAATTCAGCGGCAAATAAAAAACTTTCAAGGCATTAATTTATGTCCCTTCGGCGTTGTCCGCTAAATTGAAAAGGGAAGTAGAAGGGCAGCTTTAAGTAGGACCAGATATAAAGGACAAAAAAAAAAAACAACAACAAAGAAATAAAGAAAACGGAGCTGCGGCAAATGTTGCGAAAAATTGATTGTTGCCATCTAAGCAAACACCTAAATCACGTTGCACGGAAGTTGGTATGGCGCCGAGCTGAGCAAATGCAATAGAGGCGTGTGTCTGCCAGGCAGTCCTGCCATTGTATTAAATTATACCAGCAAGGTAATGTGGTTGTGGTTGGTTATAAGTTACTTAGTTGTTTTTGGGCAAAACATAGAGACTGCTGTAACTTACTACCATGTACCTACTATATTTTGTTAAATAGATTTGAAATATTTGTGGAAAGGTTCGAGCTAGATTATAGCGGACTCCTTACATCATGAGCCAACTTGGTTAATATAAGCAACCAGATGCGTAGTGTTGCAGATGGTGAAAACTGCAGGGACTTGATCAATATAGCCATTACTGCCTCAATGATTGCCTGGCTGTCGATGAAAATATTTGCAGAAGATTTGTGAAGAGCTAGAGCTGCTACCGACTCAGCTGCTTTCGTTGGGAGCTGATATGGCTATTATAACTCAAGCTTCGAACAAAATACACCAGCTCCCATTTCTTCACTCATTCTAGATCCGTCCGTCACTTTATACTATGGGCTGGTTTCTCCAACTAAACTTAACTTAGTTTAGACAATTTTTAAGACTTAGCCAAGAATAAGCTGTGTAAAAAGTAGGCCAAATTTTGACTTAAGTCCAAAAAATGGCTAAACTAAGTTAAGTTGAGTTGGAGAAACCAGCTCTATATCTGCATTGAGAGATTTATCTATTATGATTTAATAATGGGCTTATTCACACTGATTAGGAAAATAATTACAGTCCAATGAATATAGATGCCTGAGATTGAAAAATATCAACACGCTCCGTATGAGAGCTAAGAACAGTAGTGAATGTGAGACAGCTCTCACACACCCTTGTTACAGTGGTGAGAATATTCCGTCATGAGAACTGCTGAGAATTCTAAGATGAGAGGGAATACCCACTCTCGTTGCTATTTATACGGTGAGGTTTACACTGTTCACCAAATTAGAAGCTTTCATGATTTTTTTTGTCATCATAGCTTATGTTTTGTACTTCGTTTTTTTTTCAACACATTACATATGTATATGCATACTCAAAGACNGTAAAATATATAAAAATTTTGGCCGGGACGAAGTTCGCCGGGTCTGCTACTATGTATGTATAACTCTTATGAGCTCTAGAACTTAACGTTTCAGATTAAATTAACGCATTTTTTAAACCGCTTATGAAATTAATTACTACTCTCTCAGTGCATTTTCAACAAAGAATTTATTTTCATAAGGAACGCTTTCTAAGCTCTCTTAAAAATGATTCTTATCCCAGTTTTCTACCCAAACAACGAAGACAAGTGTCGTGTATTCGTGTCGTGTGTGTGACACTTGGCTGACATCTTTCGAAAAGCTCGTAAGTGTCACTATGGATTGAGAATACATATATAAATAACTATTTTTGCAGGAAGTGCAGCTTCATAACCCTAAAAATTTTGCACACTTGTAAAGCCAGCTGGAGCTCAGCTGAAGATTCACATTCACTTGCCATCAGGAATTGCAGTAGAACGCCCGCTGCTATTTGGCAATCGCCACGCATTGTCGAGGCGACGAAGTGTAAATTATTATTTTGGTTTAGATTTTTGAGTTTCGGCATTTGTAGCGATTTGTCGCGTGGCGCACGCTGCGAACAAAATTAAATTGGCAACAGACCAAAGCAAAGAGGTAAAAAAAAAGAATAAACACAAACTGATACGAATGTACATACATACATACATACATGCACACTTTCATTCTTCTAACTATGTATGTATGTGCATATGTATGTAAAACTTAATAAAACATGCGGAAAATTGAAAAACCAAAATAATAAAAATAAACGCGTTGGCAAATTGCTGCAATTCCTTTCTACTTAAACTGAATGTATTATGACGTATGCGCCGTCTAAACGTCTTATAAGTATGTATGTAGCAGTGCATTTGCGGCATATACGAAATCTTCTCTAAGGTGTGGCAGCGGCACGAAGTTGCCTTGATGTTTGTGTGCTAGTACTTGGCGTCACACTGTCTGTGTAATAACAATATTTTTTGTAACTTTTTTTTTTTTTTTTAATTTAATTTACTGTATTTTTATGCTCAGTTCGTTGGCATTGTTTTGGTGCCGCGTGTATATTTGCGATGCGTGCGGCGGTTGATGATCGGATTGCGAACAGGAAGTAGAGCGCCTTGAGATATGCAGTGATCTAAATTTTTTATACATATATAAATTTTGCGAATGTTTTTATCTGCACTGAGTGTAACAGATTTTGTGATGTACATTTTTTTTTTGGTTTGTTTTGGTTTTTATTTTGTTAGCGCATTAACCTGATTAGTGGCGAATATTTGTGTTTTATTGAAAGAAGAAAAAGTCATATGTACAACAAATACATATATGTTAATATATGAGTGTACATTTATGAACAAATCTCACGAGTTGTTTCTTTTCTGGTATTACTCCCTTCTCTCGCCGGAACAAAAAATGGCGAAGCATTATTCTTGCATTTATTTCAATCAGTGGAGTTCCACAAGCAAGTACAATAAAAAATAAATCAAGTATTTTAACCATTTTAGCCCTAAAACGTTTATTTAGGCGAAAAAGTACCAAAATCATTAATTTTTTAATGTCACTCGAAAGAGTCGTATTTGTTGCTTTTTTAAATAACTTTGAAAAGTTTTCAAATGGAATGTTCATATAAGAGGCAATGGAAGTTCGCATCAAAAACAACATATCTGTGAAGTTTGAAGAGTGTGCCAACAAATTAAAAAAAAAAATAGCATGCAGTATACTTATCTGTCGCAGCTATTTTGTACTACTGGGAGTATACGCTACCTACACAGCTACGGGTATATAAGCACGTGTTGTTATTTTTAGCCTTTTTAGTATATATTTTTTAAGTTTTCATTTAAATACAATTTCTCGATGGAATGTTTTTATTTATGCAAAACTGAAGATAATGCATTGTTTAAGATAAGTGTGCCACTACTTTTGACCAATAAAACGTACATAGGTATGTGTATTAAAACGATTTGCGAAAGAGAAGGTTAGCAATTTAATTAGTCCATTGGAATTTTTAAAATGAATGTTTACCCTAAAAATTACATACACTAGGGTGGTGCTTAAAAATATCATAATCTAAATTTTGTATGGAACAGCTACCCCTTTAATTTGCTGTACATACAAAATAAAAACAACCACAAAATTTTAACAAATTAAAAATACCTTTTAAGGGTCGCTATCAGAGTTGGAAAATTTATTTTTTTTTTTTATCGTAAAAATTTCACCAAATTTCGTTTTTGACCAGCTATACTTCAAGGAGTTTCGGCTCGATCAAAACACGAGTGTGTCGTTTTACGCGTATTTAAATTGTTTTTTTTTTGTTTTAGTATTTTGAAATCTTCGCGAAAGTCCTCATTTTCTATGGAACCTTCAGACTTTTGCGAGCTATGAACCTTCCTAACAAACACACATATGTACATATTATAAAATTTTTCGGTCTACGACCTTTCTTTCTACTTCTAAAGCTCTAGTTCCCTTTACTGACCTACACCCAGAAAAAGTGAATTGAAGTAAATAAACATGCGTTTATTGGTTTATTCTGCTATGCCATTCTTCAACCATTTATTTATTTGGCTTTGCGACTGTTTATGAAGCGTGCGAAGCCATACAAATTAATTAACTGGCAAGTTGCATGCTGTGTTGAGAGGAGCTAATGCACTTTTCGGCCGTTGCGGTGTGCCGGTGCCAGTGCCAGTGCCAGTGCCAGTGCCAGTGCGATGTGTCGGCCGTGGTGGCAATGGCAATGGCTGTGGTTATGGTTGCGGTTATGGTTGCATGTAGTTGTGGCACGCAATGAAAGTGCAACTTGTTGTCATACAAAGCTATTTTCTCTGCGTTCACACATTCACACATACATACATATTTCTAACATACGCAGGTCTTCTTTAAAGTATGCGATGCTTCTTAGCCTTTCTTTCACTGCTTTCGAGCCCTTCATCTACATATCTTGTCACAGAAGCATACGCTCAAATGCGCCCGTAAATGCAGTGTGTATGACTCATTCGTTGTGTTTTTTTTTAATGAGTGAGAAATGTGCGAAGATAAATAAATTAACTAAATGAATTGTTTATTATTGCCATAGCAATGTTTTGTTATCCTAAGCGCAGCTGCCACGCGCATACAAACATATTTAGCATGGCAAATATGATAGCTTGAGCTTAGGTATGAGCGTGTATATTTACATACTTATGTATATATACAAATATACAAACAAACATTTTCATTTGTATATATGTATGTATGTATGTACGTACATATATACGTAACATATATGCCCTGCAGTAATTTGGACTAACCTTGGGGTAGCCTTCAAGTGGTCCATATTCTGTACCAGTCTTGGTTACTATTCCCTTGTGGTTTCAACCGCCATTGACGCGTCTTTCGAGCAGGGCAAGATGTCCCAATAATAAAAAAACGTCAAGTCTCGCAGAAATTGAGCAGCCTAATAGGGCTGATTCCATCTCATTATCCTCATGGCAGCTGCGAAAGGTGTGATCCTAGTATTACTACGAAGTGAATTCTAATCCTTTAACCGCTCCCGATTCACACATCGCAGGCTGTGCGCCAACCGTTTAAGGGTAAACCACAGGAGATCAGATGTGCCCTCAACTGCTACCCATCTGGAGATAACGTTTTAAGTCTACCTTTATGTGTCAAGTCTCCAGCCATGCAAATGCTTCCAATGGCGCGGAACCCAAATTTGCCTAATAATTCCCAGAGTATTTACTTTCATTCCCTGAGTAGTTGCGAATGCAGCACTATAGCGTGCAGGGCGCTGAGAGCCGCTTGGATATCAGAATATATGTTTACCTCACTAACTGTCATCAGTCTCTTTAGCGGTAAGTCGACTGCTTCTTTAATGGCTACCTGAATTTAGTTTCGATGGATCCATGAAAATTATCTCTGCTCTCTTCCTTCAGTCACGCTGCACAATTATCCCTTGAGGCTACTTGGTACCATTTCAGAGACGCAGTAATCAGAGATGAAATTGAAACTATCCAGAACGCCAGCACATTAAGTCTTCGAGCTTGTTAACCAACCGGTTTTCCTTGGTCTGAAAGAAGTTTATGCTGCGGTAGTTATGCTTGCGATATCGACAGCCGTTAAACGCCAATGTAGGAGTGGTTCATAGTGCCCTGATAATACCTATTATACCTTTGTATACACTTTTAGATGCTTAGCTAGTGTGTGAAATGGGCTGGGAAAACCGAATAGACTTAGCTATGGTTTCGTAGCGCCAATAAATTACTTTGGGTCAGATGCCAACTTCTCTTACCAATGGCTCTCCCACAGGAGTATACGGCAACCAATGACTTCCTCAGGCTTTTCTCAATGTTTGGCTTCCACGTCAGCTTCATGTCCAGGATCAGGCCTAAAGACTTGTCCATGTCAGAGAAGTGCATATGACCTCTACTATGGTAAGAAGAGCCACTTCGGTGATTTCAAGTATAGGTAGCCTAAATCAAAAAGGGTTAACATATGGAAAGGATTTTTCGATTTTACAGTCAAACTTATATCAGCACGTTAAGTGTTGCGATTTTCAGATTGTTATCTCTAACGTTCATGTATATAAATTGAATCTTCTATGTAGATAACAGCCTTAAGGCAAAGCGATTATATTTCGGGGCTGGCTGTTAACTGCTAATTTTTTAACTGGTAGTACTTTTTATGGAATCGCCCAGTTTTTTACTGCAGGGTTGGCTTGCATACACGTACTTGGAGATATGTGCATACAAACATAAGAGACGATAATGGGAAATATGCTGTTGTTTGCATAGCAAATGGAATTTCATTTCGATTTTTCAAAAATTGCGTTTATGTTACTTTGTAACAGTTTCGTTTATTTTCCAACAAAGTTTTTAAATCTAGCCTTGTGACTGATGTCTAAAAATTCGTTTTCAGAACCTCACATCAGCGCAGTTTTTTGTCAAGTGAGTGAAAAAACATAGTCAAAGGGGCAAAAATATATTGTATAAACAGATTTTCACCGAAAACTTTGTTACCTGATCGATTACTTGGTCAGAATATTTATGGTGCCAGCAATAATTAACGAGAAAAAAAAGAAGTTTGCTGAATATTTTATTATCGTTTTGTGTTGTAATTTAGGGCCCAGCTTGGGACTAATGAGAATCACATGTGGATTTCTTCATTCTAAAAAAGCACGCAGCTCTGAAGTAACTAAAACCAAAAGTCCAATGTTTAATAGGTTGCTCCAAAAATGAATGTGGAAAAAGTAAAGTCGCTTCCTAGGATTTTTCTATCCCGGAAAAATATCCCCCAGAGTTTTTTTTATTTCGAAATCCAAAAATATTTAGAGGTCGGTCAAAGGGACTAGATGGATATTCATACGGTATACCCACTCACTTAAGGCTTGGTACTCTTGCCGGATCGAAAATTTTTTAAGAGGTTCACATGGCTCTTTTGGTTTGGCTTTCCTAAGTGAGGACTTCAACTCAGGGGCTGTACTTAAATTTTCGATCTCCTTAGAGAAGAGAATTCAAGTACTATTTCGACTGCTGAGTGGAAGATCCACCCATCTCGGCAGCCAGTTCGAAAACGCCCTATCTCAGATGGAGATTCAGAAACGCCCTAACTCAACACATTTTCCATAGGGCATTTTTGAACTTAATTCTGAGATAGAGCGTTCTTCAACTAAATTCTGGGACCAGGTGTTTTTCAATAAAATTCTGAAATAGGGCGTTCTTGAAAAGTTTTTTGAGATAGGGTGCCACTAGAAATCCACAGCGATTGGTTGTTGTTGTTGTAGCGGCTTACGCAGCGATTTGTCGTAAAGCTGGTTGATGAACACATGTCAGAGAAAGGGAAAGAATAATTGAAGCTTGTAAGTGTGGGGGTCACGATATCCACGAAAACATAAAAATCGTACTCACAGCAGAAAAACAGAGAGGGCTGCGAAGAACTGATACATAGCTGAGCTATTAGAGGACCTCGCAAGTATTATTGTCTGGCTAAAGATATAAAGCAGAACTAAGTACTCTTGCTAAAAAGTATATAAGTTGAATCATGTTGCAAAAATATCTCCTCATGACCACCCTTATAATGCCAAAGGAGCGAAGATTACAGCTATTTTTTAGTTAACTTTATAAGATAAATATAAATTATGCTTACTATCTATAACCTATTAGAACTAATATCATTTCTTTTCTTTATTTTTAGTTCAACGGCCTTGATATTATTCATCCTGCTCTTCTGTGTTCAATCCTCACACTCCAGATTTGTAAGTTGAAAGTGTTTATTATACTGCTTGGCTTTAAATACATACGTACATACGTAGTTTCCGCACAAAATTAAAAAAAAAAATAATAATAATTCTATGCATATATTTCCGTTGCAGTATGGAACGCGACAGAAAAGACAATATGGCGCTAATATGTACTTACCAGCGAGTTACATTGTGCCCGGCGGCGAGGGTGATGACGCTGATGAATGGACTGACTGGAGCTCACCATCAGAGTGTTCACGCTCATGCGGTGGCGGCGTATCATTTCAAACGCGCGACTGTCGAAGACTTGCGTGAGTCCAGCTTCTGTAATTTTCAGAACCCACATAATGTTAATATTCCATTTCCCATCGCAGACCCAATGGGGCGCCGCTTTGTACGGGTGGCAATCGCAAGTACTTCTCCTGCAATACCCAAGACTGCCCCGAAGAGGAGCCCGACTTTAGATCGCAGCAATGTGCGCGCTTCAATCGTGTACCCTTCGATGGCGTGACCTATGAATGGGTGCCATACACGAACGCACCCAATCCATGCGAGCTGAATTGTATGCCGGTGGGCGAGCGTTTCTACTATCGCCAGAAGGCGAAGGTCATCGATGGTACACGCTGCAATGACCGTGAACTTGATGTGTGCGTGGACGGCGAATGTCAGCCGGTGGGTTGTGATATGATGCTGGGCTCGAATGCAAAGGAGGACAAGTGCCGCAAATGCGGTGGAGATGGCAGCACGTGCCACACGATAGCGAATACTTTCACTGCCAACAACTATCCAGTTGGTAAGTAGCCGTAGTCGGTTGATTTATCTGATTTAAGTATTTTTTTTGGTTTGTTGTTTTGGTTTTTGCTGGCGGTGTGATTTATTATATTTCCCTTAAGGATACAATGACATCGTACTCATTCCCGATGGCGCCACCAATATACGCGTGCAGGAGACGGCACCCTCGAACAACTATTTGGCCTGCCGCAACTCATCCGGACATTACTACTTGAACGGAAATTGGCGCATTGATTTCCCGCGCCCAATGTTCTACGCGGGCTGCTGGTGGAATTATCAAAGAAAGCCGGCAGGTTTTGCCGCACCCGACCAACTGACGTGCAGTGGACCGACAACGGAGTCAATTACAATCATGATGTTGGTGCAAGATAAGAATGTGAGCATAGATTATGAGTACAGCATACCAGAAACGATACACAATGCACCGCCAGTGGAGTACTCGTGGACACACATGGAATTCGAGCCGTGCAGTGTGCCCTGCGGCGGCGGTACACAGTCTCGTACGGTGACCTGCAACAACCGCATGACTCTCGAAGAGGTTGATCCCAATTTGTGTGATGCCAGCGCTAAGCCCGAAGAGGAGCAAGCATGTGGCGAAAGCCCTTGCGCACCCCACTGGGTCGAAGGTGAGTGGGGAAAATGCTCGAAGGGCTGCGGAGCCGATGGTGTTCAGAATAGGACAGTTAGCTGTGAACGTATCTCGCCAAATGGGTAAGTTGAGGCTATTGAAAATGTATAAATTTACGAAATGATATTAATTTTTATCTGTTACTGTGAGGGTAGTGACCGCACAGCAGAAGAAGACTCAGTTTGCCTGAAGGAAGTGGGCAATAAACCAGCCACACAACAAGAGTGCAATAGAGATGTGAAGAACTGCCCTAAATATCACTTGGGACCTTGGGCGCCGGTTAGTTATGATAGCTCGCTATACTTCATATTTTCTATTTTCAACATCCTAATACTTCCAGTGCGACAAATTGTGCGGCGAAGGTAAGCAGAAGCGGAAAGTGACTTGCTATATTGAAGAGAACGGCCGTAAGCGTGTACTGCCCGAAGAAGACTGTGTGGAAGAGAAACCACCCACTGAGAAAGAATGCATGTTGGCTCCTTGCGAGGGTGTGGATTGGATTATTTCCGAATGGAGTGGGGTAAGTACGAAATTTTGTTTAAAATTTGCTCTCTATTTCATTTCTCCTTTCACAGTGCGACGAATGCGGACAAAAGACGGAAACACGCACTGCCATTTGCGCAACCAAATCAGGCAAAATTTATCCTGAAGAATTCTGTGCGCCCGAAGTACCTGCACTGTCGCGGCCATGCGAATCGTCGAAATGTAAGCCAAAATGGTTCACCTCGGAATGGAGTACGTGCTCTGCCGCGTGTGGCAAGGGCGTACAATCCCGTATCGTTATATGTGGAGAGTTCGATGGTAAAAGTATAAAACCTGCTGAAGACTCCAAATGTGAAGCCACAGCGAAGCCAGAAAGTGAGCAAGAGTGTGAAGGCGAAGAAAAGGAGTGCCCTGGTCAGTGGTTTACTGGACCTTGGGAGCCATGTAGTAAACCATGCGGCGGCGGCGAACGTAAGCGTGAAGTTTTGTGCTTAGCAAATGGCACAAAGTCGCTCAACTGCGATGAATCTAAAATTGAATCGCTTTCTGAAAAGTGCAATACACAAGCCTGTACTGAGGATGAACTTCTACCAGTTGATGGTACGGCGGCGCCGATAGCGGAAGATGCGAGCGAGGAAGAAGAGTGTGACGAGGATGATGAGGGATTGGATTTGGAAACAAAGGAGGACCTGAAGATCTCCGACGGCATTGAGTTGGATGAAGAGGCTACTACTTTGTCATCACTGATTACTGATGAACTAATGCTAAGCGATTCACCGTCTACAGGAGAATCGAGTGAAGTTACTTCTACAGACATTCCATATAGTACCGTTGAGGGATCTGGCGAAGAAACGGATATCACTGAGGAAACTACACTTGTGAGCGAAGGAAGTGGTGATGAATCCAGTGCGACTACCGGAATTTCGGATACCACTGAATCTGGTTCAACTGAGGTATCTTCATCTGAGCAAACGCCCGAGGGATCATCTGTTGAAACAAGTGCGTCGCCTGTATCTACAGATTCAACTGAAACTTCACAATCACCAGAATCTACCGAATCCACTGAGCCGGGTACTACCGATGTTTCCACATCTACCGATATTACTGAGACTACGGAGTCTCCTCAGTCGACAGAGTCATCTGCATCACCCGAGTCGACAGAATCGCCTGCATCGGAAGCAACCGATGGGTCTAGCTCAACGGAAGTTTCAGCTTCAACTGACTCTACCGGATCTCCCGAATCGACAGAATCCTCAGCTTCACCTGAAACTACGGAATCACCTGTTTCCACTGAGTCTACAGTTAGTTCTTCAGACGTCACCGGTTTGTCTGAGTCGACCACGGAATCAAGTGATACGACAGGATCTTCAGAATCCACCGAATCGTTGGCCACAGATTCCACGCAATCGACAGATTCTACGGAGTCTGTGTCTACTGACACGACTGACTCAACTGAGTCTACCTCTACTGACACTACAGAGACTACCTCCACTGACACTACAGAGTCTACCTCTACTGACACTACAGAGTCAACAGTTTCTTCATCCACAGACATAACAGAATCAACTAGCGAACATTCCACGGAATCAACCGACTCTACAGAATCGTCAGTGTCAGCTGATTCTACAACAGGCTCCCCTCTATCTACAGACTCAACAGAAAGTACGACTGATTCCTCGGAAACAACTGATACTACTACCGATGTTTCAACTGACTCCACAGTTACTGGATCGGATGTCACCACAGATTCAACTGGTTCTGAAGCGACAGATTCCTCATCAGACATTTCCGATATTACAGAAACAACTGACGCCAGCTCAGATTCCTCTCTTAGTACCACTGATTCTGGTATATCGGAAACCACAGATGACACGGATTCAACAGTAACCGCCGAAAGTGACGAAACCACAGTGTCCTCGAGTGACGTTACCGAAACCTCGGGATCTACCGATGTTTCAGAATCAACCACTCTGGGCTTAACTGAGGAAAGCACAACTGAGGGATCGACTGAGTCAACAACGGAAGGAGTATCATCTGAGTCAACATCCGAAATTAGTTCAACAGAAGCATCTACTTTCAGTACTGAGACTAGTGAAAGTACAGAATCTTCATCGTCAACTGATGTATCGGAAACTACAGAAATTGGATCAACTGAAAGCACTGAGACTACAGAAAGTAGTCCCACTGAAAGCACAGAAACTACAGAGAGTGGGGCCACTGATGAAACGACCATCGAAGGATCAGGTTCAACGGTTGATATTTGGTCTACTACAGAAGAAGGTGAAGATAGCACGCCTTACACGCTTGAAGCACTTCTCACCAAATCTCCTAAGCAAAAGAAATGTAAGGCCAAGAAGGATTGCAGAAAAGCAACATATGGTTGCTGTCCGGATAAGAAAACGCCAGCCAAGGGTCCATTCGATGAGGGTTGTCCTATTGTTAAGACCTGCGCTGAAACCAAGTACGGATGTTGCTCGGACGGTGTTTCACCAGCCGATGGCGCCAACAACGAAGGCTGTCCCAAATCACTGTGCGCTGAGACATTGTTCGGATGTTGCCCAGACAACTACACGCCCGCTGAGGGAGAGGACAATGAAGGCTGTCCTGAAACGACGACTGCACCACCAACTACGACTGTTGAAGAGGTTACAGAGGGATCTGGAGAAACAACCGAAACACCGGAAAGTACAATATCACCAGAAAGCACAGAAATTCCAGAAAGCACTATTGAGCCAGAAAGAGAGGTGGTCAAATCGTGCTCCTTCGGAGAATTCGGTTGCTGTCCAGATGGCACCACCGAAGCTAAAGGCAAAGATTTCGCAGGTTGTGAACCAGCAGCACCAGATACCAGATCGTGTGCACAAACACCAAATGGTTGCTGTCCAGATGGTCGCTCTGCTGCTGCAGGCCCTAATTACGAGGGTTGTGCCCCATGCACACAAGAGCCATTCGGTTGTTGTCCAGACAATCAGACCCCTGCTCACGGACCACTGGGTGAGGGTTGTTGTCTGAACGCGCCATATGGTTGTTGCCCGGACAATATTAACGCTGCACGTGGACCAAACTTTGAGGACTGCGACTGCAAGTACACACCATATGGATGCTGTCCCGATCAGAAGACGGCAGCACGTGGACCCGACAGTGAAGGCTGTGATTGTGAGAAAACGCCCCACGGTTGTTGCCCAGATAAAATCACGCCTGCAAGTGGACCGAAATTTGAGGGATGCGCATGCCATACGCTACAATTCGGTTGCTGTCCCGATGGCCTTACAATTGCACAGGGACCACACCACTATGGCTGCCACTGCTCACAAACCGAATTCAAATGTTGCCCCGATGAGAAAACGCCTGCCAAGGGACCGAATGGTGAGGGCTGTACTTGTTTGGAGAGCAAATATGGCTGCTGTCCTGATGGTGTTACAGCGGCGGAAGGTGAGAAATTCGAAGGCTGCGCATCGGTTAAGGAACCGCCACAAAAGGCATGCGGTCTGCCAAAGGTTACTGGACCATGTGGTAACTTCAGCATCAAGTACTTCTTTGACACTTCGTATGGCGCATGCGCACGCTTCTGGTATGGAGGTTGTGAAGGTAATAATAATCGATTCGAAACCGAAGGTGACTGCAAGGCCACCTGCCAAGAGTATAGCGGCAAAGAGGCTTGTTTCTTGCCCAAAAGCTCAGGGCCATGCACGGGCTACAACAAAAAGTGGTACTTTGATTCGGAACGCAACCGTTGCGAGGAATTCAATTACGGAGGCTGCTATGGCACCTCGAATCGATTCGATAGTTTGGCCGAATGTCAGGCACTCTGCGCCATTGATGAAACTACACGTAAGTTGAGACGGGAACGTTTATTAGATGGATTTATATTGGACTGTTTATTTGTAGCACCCTGCGACCAACCCATGGAGGCCGGTCCCTGCGAGGGCAACTTTGAGCGTTGGTACTATGACAACCAGACAGATGTGTGCCGTCCATTCCGCTATGGTGGCTGCAAGGGCAACAAGAACAACTACCCAACCGAACATGCCTGCAGCTATCACTGCCGACAGCCGGGCGTACACAAAGGTTTGCTTTCAGTATTTAAGTTGTTAACGAATTTGGTGTTGGTGTTTTGCATGAGTTTGCTATATTGTAAGACTTCGATCTAAGCTTGAAAGCATGACATGGAACGCGGTATGAATTTAATAGCGCTCTCCACGCGGATGAAGACTTTGGTGTCGGCGCGAACCGTTTATAAGATATTATATAGCATTAGCATTACTTTATGTTTTATTTATTTTATATTTTTCCTTTTTTATTTTGGTGTAACGGTATGCTAAATGTTTGGCTTTCCTTTTCTCACACTCGTTATGTTGCATGTTTGCTTGCTGCTCGCTCTACTCCTTTCCCGCTAATACCTTACCGCACAAATGAAAATGCGCTATCCCCCTAACTACTATTACATCAACTACACAATACACTACGTTACACCCCGAAACACACACATACCCTGTTGCCGAAATAGATTATTGCTCGCTTCCTAAGCAACCCGGTGATTGCAGTGAACAACACGCGCGCTGGCACTACTCGGATGCGGACAAGAAGTGCATGCCCTTCTACTACACAGGTTGTGGAGGCAACAAAAATAATTTCCCATCCCAGGAGTCGTGCGAGGATCATTGTCCCAAGGAAGTTGGTAAGGCTGTTGTAAATTATTATACTCATATACACACACGAACACGCAACCACCACCCACACATGAAAATACACATTTACATATTTGTGGCAGCCGTCGCTTTCATTGTTGTTTCAAGAAGATGTTTCCATATCATCGACATTCCCATTCAATAACGCCCTATAGTTGAATTATTTTTTTATTCTCACACTTTTATTCCTTTTCGTGTTAATGCCTTAAATAGCCAAGGACACTTGCGAGATACCAGCCGAGGTTGGCGCTTGCACAGATTATACTGCCATGTGGTATTACGACACCAAGGACGAGCGTTGTCGTCAATTCTACTACGGCGGCTGCGGCGGTAACGACAACAAGTTCCCCACCGAAGAAGCTTGTCTGCAACGTTGCGAGAAGAAACCTGAGCCCGAAGCTGAACCAGAACCAGAACCCGCACCGGCACCAGCGCCCACCTCGAAGGAGGTCTGTCAGTACAGCGCAGATGCCGGTGACTGCCGTGCCTTCATACTGCAGTGGTACTATGATGGAGAAGCCAAAGCCTGTCGTCAATTCTACTACGGCGGCTGCGGTGGCAATGCAAATCGCTTCAATTCTCAGGATGAGTGTAATCAACTCTGCGCCATACAATCTCCCCCTGCTGCGCCTGCTCCTGAGCGCCAGCCAGCGCCACAGCCTGCACCAGCGCCAGTAACTGCGAATGTTTGTGAAACTGCATCGGATCCGGGCGACTGCGATAACTATGAGTTGAAATGGTATTACGAGAAAGACGAGGGTCGTTGCACACAATTCTACTATGGCGGCTGCGGCGGCAATGAAAATCGTTTTGAGACCGAAGAAGCCTGTAATGCACGCTGCGTGTCACCACTGCCAGATGTTAATGTGCGCTTTGGCGAAGAGGAGCCGGCACCAGCGCCAGCACCTGTGCCGGATTCGCGCGAAGACAGGGGTTGTACGCTACAGCCTGATTATGGCCGCTGCTCCGACAACAATCAGACACGTTGGTACTACAATTACGCCGACGGGCTGTGTGACGAATTCGTTTATGGCGGCTGCGCAGGTAACCAGAATAACTTTAGGAGTGAGGAAGAATGTCAGGATCAATGCTTTGAGGTGCAAACGACCTGCTCACTGCCACCACTGCCGGGTAGATGTAACGAACATATTGTACGCTGGTACTACGACGAGCGCGATAAGCGCTGCTACGAATTCGAGTTCACCGGTTGTCGCGGTAATAGAAACAACTTCGTTACGGAGTCGGAATGCCTGCAATGGTGCGGTAATGAGACACCTCAACAGCCACAGCCAGGAACATCGGCGCCGGTAAGTGGGCGCTAAGAAATAGTTGTAGGTAAATTTCAGGTATTCAAATGCTCCACATTTCGCCTTTGCTTGCAGGTCTACTCGGTTTGTGATCTGCCTGTGGAGCACGGTGATTGCGACAACAGCACTGCGGCATGGTTCTACGATGGCGAGTCGATGGCTTGCACAGCCTTCTCGTATTCGGGTTGTGGCGGCAATGGAAATCGCTTCGAATCGAAGGAGCAATGCGATCGCCAGTGCGGCGATTTCAAGGGAGTCGGTGAGTACTCTAAGAAAATTTTAATTACTTACGCTGAGTGTTTTTTTGCCTACGTAAGAAATATATTTATGCCAATACTCAAACAAATATTTACGCCCGCTAGATGTGTGCAATGAACCAGTGGAAACTGGTCCATGCCGTCAGTGGCAGACTCGTTTCTATTACAATAACGCGTCGCGCACCTGTGAACCATTCACTTATGGCGGTTGCGAAGGTACCGGCAATCGTTTCGGCGAACGCGCAGAGTGCGAATCAGTTTGCATTTTAGGTCAAGAACCAAAGACGCGCGCACCTAAAGGTAAACATCGCTTGTGTGTAGTTAGTGTAGTCGGCGTGTTGCGGACGAATTTTTGGAAAAATTAATTTTAAATATTTTGTATTGACTTTTCTGAGTAGATATTTGTAAGCTGCCGGTACAGATTGGAAGTTGCAACGGTACGACGGCCTACGAACGCCGATACTACTATGACGACGAGCGCGGCACCTGTGTATCCTTCATTTATTCGGGTTGCGCTGGCAACCAGAACAATTTCCGTACATACGAAGCTTGCTTTGACTACTGTGCAAGTAAGCGCATGCCACACGTGACACATCACACATTTTGGCACAATGAAACCTCGACGCACCCATGCATCTGTACGCACCCATGCATTTAGCACTGATTCATACTATTTTACGCACTTTCACGAACTCCTATATTTCCTGCTGCACTGCATACGAACTTTGTTAATTTAGAATATCTTATTGGAATGCATAGCTTAAGTTTTCTCACCACTCTTGCTTGTTATCTACTTGTTCTTAGATTGAATGCACTTTCGTATCATTTCCATAATTGTCTTGCACGTGGTAATGGGTTTTCCTGTGGGAGTCCTTTGGCACATAAAAAAAATATATTTGCACCTATCTTCACCACCCACGCTAATCACTAACTCTTCTTTTCTTCCCACAGGAACCGAAAATACGCCCGAAGCCAACGAGAATGAAGTCGAACCCAACCCATGCGACACCTATGAGCATGAATGTCGTGCGCTGCGCTGTACATTCGGTTCACGCCGTGTTCCGGTGGAGAATAGTGATTGTACGCGCTGCGTTTGCGAGAATCCTTGCGAGCGTCACGAATGCCCCGAAGGCCAGCAATGCGCTGTCGACGTGTCAAGCGATGCATCCAGACAATTCATGCCCGTCTGCCGCGAAACCAACAAGACGGGCGAGTGCCCACATCTCAGTCAGCCAGAAGAGGAAAACTGCGGTCGCGAATGTTACACCGATGCGGACTGTCGTGAAGACAACAAGTGTTGCAGCAATGGTTGTGGCTTTGTTTGCGTGCGCCCAACGCAGCCAACATCCCGTCCACGGCCCCCCACTACACCTGCGCCAGCTGTCATCTACCCAGGTGATGTACAGGTTGCACTGGAACCCAAGAAACCGCAAGAGGTTGATGTGCAGGCCGCCGTTGGCGGAATCGCTGTGTTGCGTTGCTTCGCTACTGGCAGTCCACCACCGAATGTTACATGGTCGCGCAGCAATGTGCTGGTAAGTACGGCGGGGAAAAGCTCGAAATTTATGGCCTTCACTATGCTATCAATTTACGCATGTTGCGGTTGAGTTTATGTCTGCGTTAGTATGAGTATTTTTTATTTACGCGCTCTGCCCGCAGATCGACACCAATCAGGGACGATATGTTCTGACTGCCGCCGGTGATTTGACGATTGTGCAGGTACGTCAGACGGACAGCGGCTCGTACGTGTGTGTAGCGTCCAATGGCCTAGGCGATCCAGTGAGTCGCGCAGTGCAGCTGGCAGTGACAGGTTTGCGACTATCTCTATTTTAAGCACGCGGTGTTGGTTATACTAATATGGTGCATGTGTTTTTTGTTTTATTTACATTTTTTGCATGTTTTGCATCTGCTAATGCTTGTCTTGCCTTGTCTAACAAAACGCACTCAAATAAAAAAAAAATGCTTGCTTCTTATATGCATTCGCAAAAACGTAGAGCCAAAAGAGATACCCGCTTACGTTTATGGCGAAAAGAATGCGACACAAATTGTTAGCTTGAATCGACCAGCGCAGGTGCGTTGTCCGGCTGGTGGTCATCCTGCGCCGCATGTCAGTTGGTGGCGTAATCGCAAACGTTTGGGCTTGATAAGTGATCGCTTCGAGTTGACGCGCGACTATTCGCTAATGTTCCGTTCCATACAATTGACGGATCTCGGTCCGTATACTTGTGAAGTTTGGAATGGTTTAGGTCGTCCGACGTCCATGAAAGTCGTGCTAAAGGCAGTGGGGCCAGCACGCGCCGTGACGAACGATGAAGCGCCCTATCTGCAATATATCATAGATCCAGCACGCGCGCCAGTCACTCAACGACCCTCGTATCCATACCGCCCACAACGACCACAGCCACCACCGCCACCAGTGTATGTCGCACCACCGCGCCGACCCCAAACGAGTAAGTACGATGGGCTGCATGTGGGCTAAATGCTTGCTGGGGTTCCTAGGTTAATCGTTAAATTTGTTGCATGTGTTTAAGAAGTTGCTGTCTGTGTAGAATATATTTAGGACCTTAACTAATTCGTTATTTTCGCTTTGCACAATTTGCACAGTGACCGCGCAAGCTGTGCTTGCATTGGATCCCAGAAACACCTATAGCCCGGGCGCGTCCATTGCGATGCAGTGCTCGGTGCAAGGCTACCCCGCACCGAATGTGACCTGGACAAAGGACTCGATACCGCTGCAGGCGGACGAACGCATACAAATTACAGTTGAGCCACATACGCTGGTGATAAACAATGCCACACCCGAGGACACTGGCATGTATGGTTGCACGGCGAGAAACTCCGTGAGTTATAACACCAGCGAAGAGCGCGTCACCATTGAGTGTAAGTAGTTTCTCATCTTTAATGCAGTACGCTAGTAATTATTGTAAAATTTTTTTGTTTTCTGCAGCCACGATACCGATCCATCCGGATTGCGTAGATAATCCATACTTTGCGAAGTGTGAGCTGATTGTCAGCGGTCGCTACTGTGGTCATCGGTACTACGCTAAGTTCTGTTGCCGATCATGTACGCTAGCTGGCCAAATAACGTATCCACATCCGAATGCCGTGTAGATAGAAGGCTACCTGAGTGAATATTTAAGCGGTCTAGAGCGTGCTTGATGCTTTACTCTACGAACATGTATTTTTTAGCTGTCTTTTTGGCGACAGCGTTTGTGCACAAATCAGTTAAAATTCCAAAAGAAAAAAAAAAGAAAAATAATTAACAGTACTATTAACATTTAATCGACGCACAAATTTAGCAAACTAGTACTTTCCGCTCTAAAATTAGGTATTAAAAAAAAATAAAAATAAAAAATTGAAATGATTTTCACACTTTACACGCACACTTTTAGCTGACTCAGCTCGATCAAAACGAGCTGCAAGTTTTCAGCTATCCTCAGCTTAATCACAACAACAGCAACAGCTTCAAAGTTTTTCGCTCATGTCAACACATACACAAACACACGCACAAAAAATGCAAATACTAAGAAGAAGAATAGCTTTTATACATATACAACTACATACATACATAAATTTATAAAATAGAATTTTAGTTTTTAATTTGTTCCTATTTATTGTGTCCGTTTGTCCGGTTCGGATAAGGCAAACACATGCATGCATACTACATACCGAATAACTGTAAATATGTGTGCCTATTTAGAAATCGAAGGTCACACGCACACACACTTACACACACACAAACCAATGTACTAATACTCATATAAAACGATCAAGAAGGATTTTACTCATAGACGATTTTCTGAGTTACCTTTTTGAAATTAATTTTAATTTAAACGATATGTTTTGTAATTACAAAGTGCCTTACGATTTTATTTTTATTTTTTAATTGTACGTAAATAGTAGAGATTTGTGCATTGATACATATGTATGTATGTATGTATAAGCAATCTAAAAGAAAATGTTGAAAAAGTTTTTGTAAATAAACTAATGATGTAAAAGAGTATAATGATGTAAAAGAGAGTTTTGTTTTCGAGAATTTGGACTAAAAATTTAGAATGAACTCAATAAATAAGTTGAAAACATACAGTTTTTGCTTGTTTGGCGGAGGATGAATTGATCACAAGATTCACATACAGTGGATTCATGTAGATGAAGACGCATATCATATTTCTTTTTAGCAAATCGTTAGATTTCGGCTGGCAAATATTCACATATGTACAATACAAAGCGAATATTGAAATAATACCAAATATTATAATTTTGCGGCGGAAACATAGGAGCAGTTGTTATCCAGTACTTGTCGGCAACATTAAAAATAGTGGGCCGAAGTTATCTACCAAATAGCTGTTAATAGATTCCCTTAACAAAAAAGTACGCCGTGCACTTAAAATGTTTGTTATGGCAATGCTGTACGCTTGGAAAAATCAATATTTTCACAATAGTAAAACTTCCCTTATACGCTACGCGTACAGCTGTTGGTGATAACAGTGTGGACATGCGCAGTAACCCAGCTGCATTGGCATTCTGTCATATTTAATGCCATTGTAGCCACAGAAGGAAAAGCAAATTGCATTCAAACAAAAGATATTCCCATTTTAGAAAATTGATTTGCCAACAAGTTCAAGGCGACAAAAATGCCTATGATGGAGGATAGCGGCATCGATAGTGAGGACAAGCAATCGAATACCTGTGAAGGATCTCCAGCGGTGAGTACTATATGTAATTCTAATCGTATGTGCATATTTACTTATGTACATACATAAATACATACGTTTTAGACAATGGAAATATTTGCAAAACATTTGCATTCATTACAGCAAGTGGCACAAAAAATGACAGCACCAGCAACAACAACGACGATTGAAGCATGCGATACGTCAGCGGTTAGCCATATGGCTGATTTGGATGTAGTCTTCCGCGGCGGCGGCGGCGGCGGCGGTGGCCAAGTGTTGACAGCGTCAACGTCAGCGACAAGGACAACCGTCACCAATGCAACAGCATCAGCTGGCGATAGCGATGATAGTACAGCGAATAGCGCACAGCCAGCATCAAACACCTGTCGCATCCTGCAGCGCAAGCTGGAGCTGAAAGTGGAGCGAGCGAAGCGCAACTACAGCCAATACCAGCAGCAGGAACAGGTGAGTTGACAAGTTTTAAATACGTTTTTGTAGTAAAAGCTGGC
The DNA here is from genome assembly GCF_001687245.7 of Rhagoletis zephyria. Taxonomy (NCBI): domain Eukaryota; kingdom Metazoa; phylum Arthropoda; class Insecta; order Diptera; family Tephritidae; genus Rhagoletis; species Rhagoletis zephyria. The sequence goes on along the minus strand of NW_016157132.1, from coordinate 423,361 downwards.
ATATTGATTTGGTTATTTCACTTTCGCATTACAGGTACGCAAATCACAATCTGCGAATCTCATACCAATTAATCGGTTGCCCATACCAGGCGATTCGGAGCAGAAACCACTTGTAGATTATAAGTCCGATAGCAGGTTTGTAAAAATGATGACTCTACTATAATTTCAATTACCTACATACGTACGTTCAACACGAAAGATCGATATACAAATATTTTGTTTCTGCTTTGCAGCGAGGAGCCAGAGGAAATTTCTTTTTTTCCTGCCAAAGTGAAAAATGCGCATCGGCAGCGCAAAACGGAACTCAGCGACACATTTAGTATACAAGAAATGACTATAGAATCCGATTTGGATTCCGATGATAGCGGATCACAAAATCTTGAGCTGTTGCCACCGCTGCGCAAGTCGAATTTTCTGGAGAAAGTTAAAATCTGTTTCGGTTGCAGTAATCGAAGAAGTTAACTGTGGAAACTTTAAGTAGGCGACAAAATAGTACTCAAAATAATGCAATAAATACTGTTGTAGCCAAAATGTACACAACTACCACAAAAGAAAATATACAAGCATATACAATGTATATATGTATATGCACACATACAAAAGTGCATATATTGTGATTTATTAATAACTAAGTGAATCTGTAGTCCCATTTTAAGGGCGTTTTAATTTATTGAGGGATTCAAAAGGTATCCCAACCGCCGTGTTTTCATAACCGGTAAATCACATTGTGAAGCCCCTCATTATTTGCAGGCTTGATGTTGTCACGAAAAGGGGGTGGAGGGGGGAGGACCTACAGTTTACAACTGTTCTTCATCGGAAATTTGTCATTGCCTGCCGGGGGTGGGCAAACTGGGCTCGATCACAGATCCTAGGGAATGGGGTACCGCGCACTGCTAACCTCTATACCATAGCGGTTGCCGTATGTCATGACAACCATGTTGAATAATTTAATAAGTTTTTCAAAAAATGGTACGAATGGTACGAAGAACGTGGACAATATTCAAAATTGTTCGCGTGCACGCCGCTCATATCTCTCTCCATTTTGGAAGAATTCCGGACTGATGATTCCACCAAAGCAAGAACCAAAAAGTCAGTTTAGTTGAATGCAATGGTTGTTTGTGAATAATTTGTGTATTTTCTTCCCACCAGAATCGACAGCAAATTATTGCTTTGACACCACCGCACGACAATATATTTTAATAGATTTTTCTCTGTGACGTTACAATTTTTTGAAAGGATTTTGAAATCTTTAAGATATTGGGCCGTATGCATAAAAATTAACCAATTGTGTTTTATTAAAATATCTTTCACTTAACTTTATTTGAACAAATCGAAAAAAGGTCTGAAATTTTAAGAAACAAGTTCTTCCAGTGAAATTTAATGAGAACTGAAGTAGGTTGGTCAACCCAACAGGATTGTTAAGGTTCCCACCTGCGCTAAGCCATATTTTGCCAGTGCTTAGAGATATGGGCCCTTGATAAGTAGAGCTAGATTAGAGGTACCATAACCTCTTCTACCAGTAAGATAACTAAATCCGACCCCTTTCTGGCTAGCCATATCGTTCACTTGGGCCGTCTTGTTGCTACTATCCTCCGAGATGTCGGTAAAAAAAAGCGTTCAGAAAAAGCACTATCCTTTCACTCCTTCCTTGATGGCTATATCGTTCTGAAGTTTTTTCTTGAAGAGAAGCGAAGCCAGATGTAGTCTAATTTTTCTCTAATACTTGGATCATTGATAGAAAATGCCCATGCCCGTGTATTCATTATTTCCATAGAGTCATTTCCTTCAAACTCAGCAGAACTTTTCGCAGCATTCAGCTTAACAAAGAGATCGATATGGATATGGACTAACTGCTCCAGTAAACGTAATCCTGCATAGTGATCTTCGTACCTTCTATCCACAAAGCCAATAATCTGTAAGTAATATTTGGAGAATTATGGCCTTATCCTGGAAAACTAGAATTAAAAAAATGTTGTATCAAATGAAAGAGGACTGGAATAATACAGAAATAACGAACGAAGGTTACCACCTCTATTTATATTTTTTTTTTATAATTTAATACAAAAGAAATTCATATACCTGAATTAAGGTTTGTTCTATGGTAATTAAATAACATTTACCAATAGGTGACTTTCCTCGTTAAGATATTTCAGTTTTAAAACCATTTTAGTCCTTTTTAATTTGATTCCAAACTTGTTTAATTTGGATAAGCGGTTTGTTTATTATCAGGAAAGTACTTTTATTGCGGCCTTAAAAAATATTTGGCCAAGTTTAACGCTAAAAAAAAATGTTATTTTCGGTCCCTGGTTTAAATAAAAAAATGGGCAAGGCTTCAGAATTTGTATGTTCTATGTGAGATGTTCGAACAATTTAGGTAGCTAGACTTACTTCTGCATACCTGCTTTCGGGATCTAAACCACTAACTCGCTTAAGTGTGAGGCTGGAATTATTTTATGTTGAAAATCCACAAAATTACCAATAAGGGATCATTTAGAAGCCCTTATTTTTAATCTCTTGAGTCCAGAAACTCTAAAATGCTCTAATCAGTGAAAGCTGAGAGCAAGGGCGTAGCCAGGTAGAAGCAGAGGAAGACAGCTGTACCCCCTAAAACTTTCAAGACGAAGTGGAATTTTAAAAATTTTATAGTAAGTACCCACTGGGAAAATAGGTAAGCACCTTACGAGGTAAGCCATGTTTTCTTTCAGTTTTTAGTACCAAAATTGTCATCATGGCCAATGTCATCTACTAGTAAAGCACAAAATGAATACCTCCAACGACACATTACGTTGTCAGTTGCAAAGTAACGTGCAGCCGAAGTTATCTCCAAGCGCCGAACTACTCCGAGCGACTTCTCTGCATTACACGTAACTTACTTTGTAAAGCGGCTCAGAAGTATGTCTGATACCAAATGTACATTCTAAATTCCTAATTACATAAGGCGGCCATGCCTTTGTAAAAGTACGTTCGGCAGGGAAATGGCAATGACTGCCAGGTGAAGAGTAAGTTGCTAATAAGGTATTATTACGTGCTCCTAATTCCCACTGGGTAAATAAAAATATTGTTTGTGTGCGTAGCCGAGTTTGTAAATATACTCTCCATTTCCATATGAAGCCTGCGTGGAAAACAAGCTCAAACGCACCACTTATGTCGTTAGTTTGTCAAGCCTTTCATACTCACGACTTTCTACCCCCCTCCTTTCTTCTTTTTTTAAAAATACTTTTCCCCTTCCTCGCTTTTTTCTGTTTTTTTTTTTGGTTACCTTACCGGCCCCGAGCTTAGTGCAAAACCCTTTGCTGGAAGAGTTTCTTTCGGTATAAATATTAACTTTATCCCTTGTACATAAGATCCTGGCTACGCCCTTGGCTTGCAGCAAGTGACCCCTGGGAAGAGTGGCTACCTGCTTACTTCCCATTTCGGAATAATTTAAGGACCATTAGAAAACTTCGACAAAAAGCGAATAAGCTGACCGTGCCCAAAGAATTGAATTTAGGTTTCAAAACAATTTAAAATTAGTGAAACATTTAAAATTTTTCATTTATTTTGAGGCCTCCTTTTCCAAGAATTCGCGCAGAAAAAGGTTTTACTTAAAATCAGTCTCATATGTATATATTTATTAAACTAAAAGAAAGTCATAAATAACTGCACACAAATCTAGGAAATTCACGTCGCACACGTAATACATAAATAGTAAATTTAAAAGGTTGGGCAGAAAACAAAACAGAAAATACATACAATAATAACAATATATGAAAATCTTCAATCTCGATTGAGGGTGAGACAAACACCTTGCAATACCCAGTGGCTGATGTCCTCTGTTGTGGCCAGGTCAGCTTCAAAAACCAGTCCCACACCCATAGCATTTCGACGCAGCGAAGTGGTATAAACAGGTGCGCGGAAAGTATTCTGAATGAGAAGTTGACGAAAAAGGAAAAAATTCCAATAAAAAACAACAACAGTTACATGTTTAGAAAAGTAAAAATTATGTTAATGAGCAAATGAATGCGAAAAACAAAACGAAAGTGATTAAAAACCCCCCGAAAAAAATTTAACAAAATGAAAGCAGATGAGTGTTAAATGTTTTTGTGGTGAAAAAGAGGCAAAATAAGTTCAGAAAATGAGAAAATGTTGGTATATAAGGTGAGGAAGATGTTACGCTTTGGGGTGAGCCGAGAATGTGCTTAAAGGGACTAAGTGAGTACAGTGGACGGACGGTTCGGGAGAAGATGGATGGAAGTGTTTCCGGTAAATATTAGTAACTAATTGTCCCCTGTAGCTAATGTAGTAAAAGTTAGATATATTAGTTACATGTGCATATACATATGTAACTACATACATACATATATTCATGTAGGTACATACAGTGATTGCCGAAAGTATTTTGTATTGATTTTAATTTTTTCGATATACAAAATGTTTTTCATGGTACATTTTTTTGTTACTTTTTATAAAAATACTAGCGGACCCAGCGAACTTCAATTTTATTTTATTGGAACATTTTGGTCCAAAATTTTCACCAACAATTCACATTGACGACTTTGATTGATGGGTGGGTACATTTATTTGCTCTGTTTATGGTTTTGTGGCCGTCAATGATTTGTCGTTCCATAGCAAGCTTAATCACACACCGCTGATCAATTTCGATATCAGAGTTGCCAACGAAATAAATAGCAAGAATTTGTTCCTCGTCATTCGTTGCCGATGGTGGTGCCGAATTCGCGACGCATTTCTCGAAGCTGTTCATTAACTTGGACTCGTGTCTGAGCGATCTGACCTGCACGGCAAATCGCAATCATTTTTAAACTGCGACTGCGAGGACCGAAGTTTATTCTTCAAATTGGCGGCATAATGGTTTTCGAACACTGGAAAATAATTCGAATTACTTATCTTCGACGCAACTGAGATGCGTCTGTAAATCGGACCGCAAGGATTTACAACACACTCTAACCTAACCTGCATAATTTTATAGCATTGATAAAATTTTGAGCTTATGCAACCATTTATATTGTAAAATTATGATCTACATTAAAAAAAATTAAAAATTTCCTATACAAAATCTATGGAAAATAAATTTTTTAAGAATTTTCTAATTTTTGGGTATTTTTTTCAGTCTTTTCACTGTAAGAAGTTTCCTCGGACAGAGACAAACACAACACGGTAGACAGCTTACAAAGAACGATCCGTTCTAGAGTTGTTCTCGGCCTTATGTAGACGACTTTGTTTTATACATATATTTAGAGATTAAAACTTGTAGATAGTTGGCAACCATCAACAAAATTATCAGTCGGGCATTTAAATTCCTTTAATTCAATAAACGCCTTGCAATATTTTACTATAGATAATTTTACATAGATGGTAACCCTATTCAAAAATTGGTATTTTTTACCTTAAGCGGTGAAACTGGCCCTCCAAATGGTGTTTCATTTATTAAACCTGATGGAGTCTTATGGAAGATATTAAGCTGGATTGACAGGATACAGTGCTTTAGGATTTTAAAAACACTGTTGTTTTACTAAATGAGCAAATTTTAACAACGTGCCTACTTTTCCTCGTGCGTGGGCTTTTGCTCTTCAAAATTAGGTCTCAATCATTGAACAAAAATACCTTTGAGAAATAAGTCTATGAGCAAACCTAACGAGTTGTTACATATTTCGACAAAAACGTCTTTTTTTGGGTAGAAAATGGTGGTATACTTATCTTAGAAAACTCATAATCTTCAGTTTTGTATAAAGAACCAGATTTCATCACGAAATTTAATATAAATGAAAACTTAAAAAAATATATACAAGACAAGTGAAAAAGTATAAATTCGTGCGAATCCGAACTTTATATACCCGGCGCAGGTATCAAATATCGACTTTTCAACTTTCTCTAAACTACCTTTGCATGATAATCGGGACTGTTTCAAACGTTTTCGATAATATGCTGAGTTAGACTTAATGATATAATTGAATAAAGTTTGGTAGAAATTGATAAAGTGGTTACCGAGATACACCTTTGTAGTCACTGTAGCAGTCTTATTTATTGTTAAGAGATTGTTGTAACTATTAATTTGATAAATCGGTAACCGATATACACACTTGGGCGCCGCGCCCACTATCCAAAAAAAGTTAATAATCTAATTTTCTGCTAAGTGGTTATTGCAGTCACCGATTTTAAGTGAATTAGCTTAAATAGTTACTGATTTATCGCAGTTTTCCCGTTTCTGTAAATTACCGTTATATGTAAGTGGGCGTGGTCATTGCCCGATTTCAAAGATTTTCAACAGTTTCCAGGCAAGGCTCGTACGGAGTTTAGTAAGGATTGGTGATGCGGCTACTGAGATACAGCATTTTATCAAAAGCGGTTTCAAAATTTTATCATAAAAATTTTATGATAATAATTTTTACCAAAATTAATTTATTTATATATTTTTTTTTCATCGATTTGGTTATGGAAATTTGTATCGATATTGCTATCGCTATTTTTGGAGATTATCGATATAATAATCGGTATTTTTATCGGTTTTGTTAAAGATTTTGTAATCGATATTATTAGAGATTTTTTAAACAATAGTGCTATCGATTTTTTGTCGATATTTTTATGGATTTATCTATCGATATTTTTATCGATTTTGTAATCGATATTTCTATCAATCTTTTTTACCGATTTTATTATAGGTGTTTTTATCAAATTTGTTTTCGATTTTATTATCGATATTTACATAAATTTTTTTTCGATATATTTATCGATTTTGTTATTGATATTTTTATCGATTGAATGGTCTAAAAATCTATACACTCCAATTTTTTGTAATACATCCGATAAAAAGGTGGAAATTTTGATGAAAATTTCATGAATTTTCCTTACTTTTCTCCAAAGTTTGAAATTTTGATTTAAATAAATGGTTTTAGTTGTAGAATGAGCGATATCTTTGTAAATACTTAAAGAGAAAAAATTACCATGAAAAGCCTTTTGGAGATCGCAAATAAAAAATCAACGCAAAATAATTCTGTTAGTCACTTAGCATACTATATGCATATATGGCAGCATGTGCAAGTACTTGTAACGATATAAGTATGCAATGCGAAAATCTAACTGCACATAATTTGGATCTCCAGTTTACTCACCTGTAATTTGAGGCGGTGCACTTCTATCGGCACCACAGACAGAATAGGAAGTTCTTCCACCAATATTTTAGGATGTGAGCGTGCGAGTTGCATAATATCCATGTCCCAACGTGCGCCCTCCAGGAACAGACCTTGAATATAGCAGCCCTGCGCATACACACAACCAAACATGGCAGCGGTAAAGGCAGTTGTCAACAGCATTGTTGTAATTGTTGTAGTTGGCGACGATGTGCGCGTGGTCCGTCATTGCGGTGGAGGCGAAATTTAACGAAAAGCGGTCACGAGCAAAAATAAAGTAAAAAAGAGATTTTTTTTTTTTTGTAAAAAGCTTCTGTAAATACTCGTAAGTGTGCATCTGTTCGTGCGCAAGCTTATTTGGATGCTGCGTTGAACGGATGGGTCAGCGCAAACAGAATTTTTAATTGCGAAATTAGAGAAGTTCAGGTTGTAGCTGACTTTTGTGAGCCTGTGCCTGATACATATGGAAATCAGTGAAGCTTTTACCGTAGATGGTTGGATGATATGTTGTAGTCACAGAACTACAAAAAAAAGCTGATGAACGAATCAACGACCTGTGCGCCACATGCGCGAGAGTTTTCCCAATACTTTTTTTTTATTTCACTTATGCATGTGCAATTTTTTTTTTGGCGGTTTTGGTTGTTTGTCGTTGTACATATGTACTTACCGTTGCTGGCCGCTCCTCCACATCATCAGGATCCAAGTAGCTGGTGACGCAGGTATATAAGGTGGATCTGTCTAGCGGCCAACCATTTTTACGACATGCCATCTGCGGTTGATAAGGCAAAGAGTTTAAGCAAAAAAAGTGAGTTATGAGAGAGTTTTTAAATATTTAGTATTTAATATAATTTCGTATAATGTACATTTATTTTTGCAATATTATTTAAACCAGAAGAAGTTTTTGATGAAATTTGATGGAAATTTTGACAGAGAGTGGCAGGCCCCGAAAGTATTTTTTTGCCAACATTTGGTAATAATTTTTGCAATGACTAGTGCGTCATTCGCAATACTGCGTCGCGAAAATCTGGTGCTGGTCACTTAATGTCTTTTACCGCAGGAAGGCTCATAAGGATATTTGTAGGTTTAAATTAAATGAATGTGGAGTGGGCCGGAAATTGCTGGCGACAAAGCTAGACATTAGTGTATTTTCATACCAAGAATGATAGAATACAAGATTGCGCCGATCAGAGAGGATTTTTGAGAATAACTTTTGTGTGACGTCACACTGGTGCAATTGCGAGAGAGAAATGCCAAAACGTGAGCAAGAATGGAAGAAGAAGAAAAAATGTTGCAAGGAAAATGTAAACAAGATGCACCAGTGTGACGTCATGCAAACGACGATTCTGTCAAATTCGTTAAGAGAGGAATAGCGGTCCGAGATCGGCGCAACCTTTGTATTCTCTCAATCGTGTTTTCAATCCATAGGACAGCACGCTACCGTTGCTTATGCTCAAGAGACACTCCACTAAAGCTGAGTGTTGGTGTAACTTGGGCTAACGCATTGTAAGGATATTGTGTTTTAATCGAAAGCGGAACATGCCTCTCGGTACTTCAATCCGAGGTTTTCGCAATGCAAAAGGCTGTGGACTACGTGGTAGAAAACAGAGAGCGAGTTTATATGTCTAAATACTTCAAACCTAGTTCAGTAATCTAAGTCTAGACCAAATCATGCTGAAGTAAACAACAACTTGTTTTACCCTGGGTGCCAGATCATTCGGAGTACCTGGTAATGAGACATCGTCAGGCTCAACGACGGGGCCAGAACAAAAGGAGATGTGGGTTAGCTGTTTGGATCGGCGAACTCCACCAATAGTTTATTAGCCCCATCCTTTATGATGTCTCAAAATTGTACCAAGTAACGGCTGGGGATCTTTACTTATACTGCATTAAATGGCCGTTTAGTGGCTGGATAAAGCGATTTCTGACTAAACAGTACCTCAATGTGGCTTCTCTATAAGACGCTAGCTAGATGGAAAAAAGAAGTCTTAGTAGTGCCAGTCTAAGTAAATTTCCAGCACGCAGTTTTATATGCTCTCAAATTCCGCCTGTTTATTAAAACAAACGCTTGAAAATATATTCAATAAAAAAACTTTAACATTTTCTCTAACGTCAAAAATTCAATATTTTAATTTTTATCTCTGATAAGCCTCTTTAAGCGCGCATTAAATAAACATTTTTCTTCATATTTTTATTTTTCGTATTTTTTACTGCTTTTTTCTAAACCACTGTTTGCTAGCCACTTTTCGTATTTTTTTTCTTTGGCTTTTATTATTATTGTAGTAGTATTTATCACAGCGCATAACTCACCTGCACCAAAGCGGTTAGATAACTTTGCGGAATATGTAGACCAGACAACCAGATCACCAACGGTTCACCTGACATGGCCCAATACTTGAATTGTGTCGAGCGATTCTGCAGCAGGTGCCCAAGGAAACAATTCATGCAAACGGGAAAGACGGAAACAAAATAAATTATTAATAAATTGTTTTGGTGATGGCTTTGGATTTTTCTCCGCCATTCCTTTGAGTTTGTTGAGCCGTTGAGCTACTTAACGGTGCTGAGCGTTTGTGATTGATAGATGAAACTGGCCGACCGCATATTGATGGCAAAGCCATTTACCATTACCGTAGTGATTAATGAGCGCATATTAACAGTTTTCGGTAGAAACGGTTAAAATAACAAACGGAAATGGCTGTGGGCTAACCTAAAAAGGGAAGCGGGAGCACTGAGCAGTCACAGCACAACAACACTGAATGCGAACGTAATATCACATTGACCCACAATAATATTTTATGTAACATAAATAAGTGGATTGTTTATTTACTTTTGCTTTTCTGATTATGCATATGTGTATACGCACTTATATGTGTGTGTACATTAGACTGCATCCTCAATAAAAGTTGCGGCTTTTTAGCTGGGATTACAAAATATATATATTACATTTGAAGACGTTCACCAAAATAGTTCGAAAAAATATTCTGATTTACGTGAGCTAGACCGATTTGAAAATGCCCCAAGAAAATTTACAGTTTTATGAGTAAAAATGTTTGCTTACAGGATTTTATGACAAAACAGTTTAAGCTTAAAAAATTTGCATAGAAATATTAAAAGATATTTTCGACGGAATCATAATAATAGATTTTTGATGCTGGTTTTTAACTTTTTTTCACAGATTGGTTTAAGCAAAACTTGAATTAATGAGCCAAAGCTATACCAAACTCATCTTTTGTTATTTCTTTGCAAAAAAAAACCTCAATTTCGTCCCTTTTTTTCCAAATATCAGCACATTTTGTGCAAATTAAAGCTTTAAGTGTTTTATCATCTGAGGTATTAAAAAAAAAACTTAAAAAATTGTATTCATAAAAAAAAAAAATTAGGAGGTATTTTACATAAATCTTAATATTTTTCCGAAATACTTTGTTACAAGTCTTAAAATATAATGGGTTTTATAATTCCAATGGAAAAACAGTACCGATTTTTTTTTTATAGAGAGTGATGCAGTCTAATGTTCCTACATACATACACACATACGATTGGGTTTGTGACGAAGTTGATGGCTGCGCACAATCTCGCTCCTTTCTCAAATTTGCTTTCTTCTTATGAAAATCGTTAGCACAACACCGTTCAGGCACTAAGCCAAAGGCTGCCGCAAAAAAATAAACAAAAACATGTATCCAAAGGAAAAAAATGTATGTGGTTCGTATTTACATACATATATGTAAATATTTTAAATAAAATAAAAACTTAGCTACGGCCTGTGCAGGTTGCAAGAATGCAAAATGCATTTCTGCATTTAATCTTCACCTGCAAATGTTCCATCCAGCTACCGAGCTGCTTGCATGTGTCCGGCGCCAGTTTGCGCCAATCGCTTGGCAACAGTCCATTGAACAGCGAATTGGCGATATTGTCCAGCACATTGTCCATTCCGATTTCGCCGGCGATGGCCTATAAAAATGTATGCAAACATTAATGTCAGATATAATAAAATTATACTTTTCAATAAATATTTTATTTTTCACAACACTTTTCACATACTACGAAGGCACTGTGGGTTGAATATGGTGTTTTGCATACAAATCATACTCAGATTATTACTTTCATTTTACTAAATACTAATATATTTACTTATTTTCGCAGGAGTAAGTACTGAGAAAAAAGTATTTTGTAACTTTCGATTAGAGAACGACTTCACAAATAGCCAGAATTAAAGTATTACCTAGTATTTATCCCTTCTTAAACATCGTATAACGAAGTAATACCGAGAAGTTTCACAAATCTCGAAATAATACCAAAACCCAGAAAAGTCACAAAACATAAAATAAAGGAAATTGCCAAAAAAGCCCAAAAGTTCTTAAAAATCCCAGAAAGTAAAAGAAAGGTATTCCAAAAAGTCTTGAAAAAATAAAAAATGATCCGAAAAATGAAATGTTTCGAAAATCGCGAAACATTTCATTACATCGTCAATACTCAAATAAAAAAGCTTAAATTACCGGTAATTTTTTCTTGTCTTGAACTGTTAGAAATCTATTAAATTACAGAGTACTTTAGTATTTATCGCTAACAAATAATTCAATACTTAGTGGCGTTTTTGTTTCTAAAAACTTCCGCCTTTTGATTGCGCCATGTTTTATTATAAGGTAAAGGCACAGAAAAGTTTCTGTTCTTTATTTAAAATCTCGCACTCTATTCTCTGCCCTTTCCAAAAGATTATGGCCCTCCGTGGTGCAAAATATGTTTGATTAAAATTAAGATTATTAGGACAAATATTAAGATAAAAAAATGCGATTGACATTCAGATTGAGATAATTGTTTATTGCTATACATAACTTCCACTTCGTTGGAGCCTTTGGCATGAAAAAGGGATTGAGTCGAGACATACAAATAGAGTATATTTAAATATTAGTAGGAGTGCCAGATTCTGCCAAAATTCGACCGTTTTCTAATTTTTTTAAGAGCCTTGGAGAGGTTTTCCAACTTAGCACGTCGTTTAAATTATAAGCTATAAAATAACACAGTTCCCTTTCAGATACATCAAGTCATGAAATAAATTTTTTCGCATTTTTTTGTGTGTTTCAATTGCTTCTACACGCGTCAACTAATAGTGAATTCAAGTCATTTTTTCTTTAATTGGGAAGCAACTCGGCAGGACTTGAAAATTGCCGATATGTTCGAGTTCTTCGATTAATTTCGACTATTTGATATATATCGATAATTCGATGCATTTAAATAACACTAAAAGAACAAAATTCTATAATCCGATGGATTTCGATAACTTATATCGATAAGTTGAGAAATTTCACTAACTTGACAAATTTCTCATAAATTATAATAGCTCAATAATTATCCGTAAATTCCGATAACTCATTAAATATTGGTGAATTTGAATAATTCGATACGTTGCGATAACTCAATTAACATAAATAAGTCGATAAATTTCGATAACTATGAACTGCGTTGATTCGATAAGTTTCGTAAATTTTAAAACTGTCGATAACTAAATATTTTATGCCTGAATTTATTTCCTATATATTCCTATCGATAAGTTTCAATAAAATTTCTTATCCTTACCCTATACTTTATGGATTTCTCAAAATTTCAATTTCGTTATTATTATCAATTAACTTTATCACAAAGTTCAATTTCAAACACAAAGTGAAAGTACGTTTCTACGAGCCCCAGATTTCGTAATTTGGGCAACATTCTCAATTCCAGCTTGACATCGTGATATGTTTCTCAATTTGGTCATAGAACAAAATGTTAGCTGAAATTGTGTTCGAGTCTCATGATTTAACAATAAAAGGTTTGCTCACTAGTGACGTTAGACACACACAAACCCATACACAGTGCCTTTTTAAGGAAGCCAATTTTGTCAAGAGGGAGCGAGAAAACTGTTTTCTGAGCAAACCTTTTATTATTGAATCATGTTCGAGTTTCAATTTGGATGAAACTGAAATTTTTTTTTTATAGCAACTTGGAGGTTTTATAGCTTTGAATGATTTATGTATATGTCTAAAATATTATTTTTTGGTAAACAACTGTGATTGAAATCGGTTGAAATTTGTCGTGTGAATATTTACAATTTCAAATTGAACTTTAAAACAAGATGAACAATCCAAATTGAACAGGTTGTAACAACAACTACATATATACATAAGATAATTGTTAGCGTATTAATATATAAATAGATATAAATGACTAACATATATATGAGTCAAATGAATCGTTTCCATACGACCGTCAGAAGTGTTACTGTGAATTTTATTGGGAACCAACACAAATCAGCTACGCTAACTACCGGATTCCATACGACAAACATCGATTCGTAATAGGGGATGCAAGCATTTATCGCGCTTCGCACGTATTCATAATAGGGATAGATAGTTAAATGAGCTGACTCTTTGGACTCAGTTGGAGTGAAATCGTGCTGATTTCGTTACAGGATCCCTAAAACTGAAGTAGACGCAAGAGCTATCCGCAACGCCCTTCTTATGCAGAGAGAAACCCTACATTTTTCAATGCCAAAGAACTGAAGCATGTATGTAAGTGTGTATGTATAATATTTGAGGCATCTGGGATAAACATAGACCTTACCACGTAAGCATTTTAGTTATGATAAAAAGCAGAAAACTTCCGGCCGTTTCCACCTAAATACAAGCATAGCAAACTACCGAATTACGGTATCAAAACTATTTAAAACATAACTTCCCATTGTGAAAATGTCTTTTCGAATCTATGTATTTGTTTCACTTTGAATCTCATGTATTATCGCCTCACTGTGCCCCGCCAGCGTTGTGATTGGTAACGCACACAGTTGCAGTCAACGTTGCTACCAACGAATAGCAAAAGTAGAAATTGCAGCGGCGAAATTCTTCCATAACGAAATTGTGGCACAATGACAGCAAACGGTCAGTCATTTCAATTATTCACAGCAACAGCGGTGATGGCATCGGCAGCAGAAACTAAACGCCAAAATAGCTAATAACATTTTTGATGATTATTTCCGTCAATAATGTTGCATTTGCGTGTTTGCGTAAAAATGCGCATTTCCGTACCAATGCAAATGAAGTAGAACATCGCGTGACAACAATGTGTGTGGCCTGCACGACACAGAGCCAAAATTTTGTGTATTTAGGAGCACAGAAGGTCTGATAGTCAACCATGCGCGAAATGGCGAGCAATAATAGTTTGTACGCAAATTTATGTGTTTGCATTTTATGATTGTTTAACTGTCACAGTTCACTTTAAAATACATATACATATGTATGTATGTATGTACCTTTGGATTTGATTTATTTTATTTTAAAGGCAAATGAGTACAATTTAAAGCGTTTATGGGCGTGTTATGTTAGACAAAAAAAACTTTAAATTTTTTTTTTGTTTAAATCATGTTGTGTCTCTTGCGTAATTGTCTGTTATATGCTTCCTAGGAAATGTATGCATGTACTATGACCTAAATATGTATACATTTTTTTTCGTGTACATCCAGTTATTGGTGCAGCATTTTGGCAACATTTTTGGCAACTTTTTTCTATTATCGCTGCTAGGGTTATTTATTTGTTGTCATCACCGACAGTGCTTACCGACTTCCATAAACGAAACTTTTATTTTCCGCCTTTTGAAAACATTTGCTTATAAATAAAATTAAATGTTCATCTACTACCCGTATGTAAGCAGCATGTATGTACGTATGTATGGTATCGGCATTAGAGTCGGTATTCTCTAAACATACATATGCAAGCGATTATGTTTTTGTTTTCCACCCACTGCAGCACAAACAAATCTATTTTTTAGGTTAGAAAATTCAATTTTCTGAGCACTATTCTTTCTTTTTTTTTTGCTGCCTCTGTTGCTGTCATGTCATGTTGTTGGCGCAGTAAATACGCTTGCAAATGCAAATGCACAGTGATGGCTCAGCGAGATGTACACACTGTTTTGACCATAGTAAGCCAAACTGGGAAAGAATTGAAAATATGTACGTATGTCAATGTGCTTCAGCACAAGAATTTTTACTTTTATTCTCCCCCAGAGAAAAAAGATATTCTCAAAAATATTTATATTGAAAGAAAAGAGGTCGAAATCGACCTAAATATAAGTACATAGAATAATGATGCACTAATATTCTGTGAAGATTGTTGGCGCTCTTCACGCAAGAATAATTCTGAAGTTGACAAAATAGCTTAACAAAGCTTTTGAGTTATAAGTACAATTCACTTGCTGAGTTGGGAATGTGGAAAATATGACTACTATAAAAAGCAATCGTTAAGCCTTAAAATGCGTTAGATGCGCCGGAAAGAAATTTCCCAGATGAGTCATTTTTTTTTAATATCACTCCCTTTTGTCGCCAGAAAAAAGAAAAGCTAAAGCATTCCTTGTATTTATTTCTATCAATGGCGTTCCATAAACAAGTAGAATAAAATATAAATCAAGTATTTGAACAATTTTAGACTTAAAACGTTTATTTAGGTGAAAAGGTATCAAAATTACTATTTTTTTTTATTTTCACTCGAAAAAATCATAATTGAGTTTTTTTTAAGCTTTGGGAAGTTTTCAAATAGGATGCTCAAAGTAGAGGCAATAAAAGTTGACATCAAATATAAATTATCTGTAAAGTTTCAAGAGTGTGTCATGAAAAAAATGGCAGCCTCCAATCACCTACCTGTCACAGCTATTTTGTAATTTTTGAAACTTAACGGTTTTTGGTTTTCGTTTTAAACGTTCTTTAAATTGTTAACATTAAACGGTGAAAATGTACCTCTTGCCAAAACGAACCAATCTAGATTAATAAAACTAATGTGCCACCGTGGTGATGATTTGCGAAGCAGAAGTTCCAAATGTAAAATTTTTATTGGCAAACTCGAAGTTAATTTTAAAATTGTTATATATGTATATAAAGAAATTAATATATATCGATGGTCCTCTGCAATAACGACACAATTCAAAATTCAAAAAATAAAAACTCTTACTACTGGTAAGTGGCTGATGTATCTAATCCCTGTCTAATCGGGGTATTATCCTTGCTTACATTAACAGTAAGGATTACCACAGTAAGTAGTAAGGAGCAGACAGGAACATTTATTAAGCTTTTAAAGCTTACAACATACAACAATACGACACTTACGACACCGTTGTTAATCCGTCAAATTACTTTTAAATAAATTGATTATGGTGATACGGGGCGTATACGTTACCCATCCAACATCTCAGAAAACTTTTCAAGAACGCCCTACCTCAGCATTGGATTGAAGAATGCCCTATTTCAGGGCTTGATGTTTCACTCCGCCGTCGATACGAGCACCAGCTGTTATTTTTANTGACCAAGTTTCGCACTCAGTTTACTTTATTGGACATTAAACCAACCACACGAATGCGTACAGTGCGTACAGAAGAGAATATTGCGTCTGTTTCTGAGAGTGTTGCTGAAGACCGTGAAATGTCGATTCGTCGCCGTTCGCAGCAATTGGGTTTGCGAAACACATTTCGAACCGAACACTGATTTTGGTAATAAAATTCAATGATTTGCAAGCGTTGCTCGTTAGTAAGTCTATTCATGATGAAATGTCAAAGCATACTGAGCATCTTTCTCTTTGACACCATGTCTGAAATCCCACGTGATCTGCCAAATACTAATGCATGAAAATCCTAACCTCAAAAAAATCACCCGTTAGTATATCTTTTTTAAGTAGATAGATAATGCTTTGTCTATGCTTTGTCTATGCTTTGTCTATGCTTTGTCTATGATAAGTTTTTGTCGGAAAATATACTAACTCGTAGTATTTGCTCATATACATATGTAATACTCCCATATTGCTAGTACAATATTTTCCGAAGCTGTTTTCAATTCAAAATTAAAACAAGCAAATTTTAAGTAAAAAAAGAACCGACTTCGATTCGTATATACAAATTTTAGAGCACCGTTAATTTCTGCACCATTCAATGATCGGCCTTAAACCAATTTCGTATGGGACCACCTAAGAGATGCCACCTTTGTTAAAAAAAAAAAAAACAAACAAAAAATATTGAAATCGGTTAACGTGGTCCAAAGTATGCAGTAACACACAAAAAAAAAATATTTCGACGAATTGATAACCTTATCCTTTTATGAAGTCGGTTAAAAAGACAGCATATGACAAATAATTATTAACATAAAATCAGGTGTCATACAATAACAGGGAATTCACGAAACAAACCAAAATTTTATGGCCTCCTTCAAGCCGCATGCACTGCAGCCAAAGTAAAGTTGTAATTTTAGGTACATACTCCTACACTCTACGAACGCGTAAACAAAAGTCGCCGAGACACGTAAACTTTATTTTGGGTCGCAGATTAGGAATCTATAAACTGGTGTTCTAGATCAGGTAATTTTGCCAAAATATTTTAATTTTAAGTTTATATTATTTATGAATGAAATAAAATTAAACTATGAGTAGTATTCTTTCCTGGTCATATTTCATCCCTGTTAAAATTACATTTCGGAAACGCAGTTTTGTAGCTCATGCAATTCTAGTATAATAAAGTGCAAGTTTAATGTCGCTACAAAATACCGTTAACCGGAACATTTATTGCTGTATCTCAATTTGTCATATATTTCTTGTTATAAAAAATAAATCACTCACAATAACCTTTACAACAAGTTTTTGGCTTATCTGCATTGGTTAGACTTTTACTTGATTTGTTGTTTTTTTACGTTTCAAATTGACCTTTTGCTTTATTTTTTGCTTTAAATGCAACGGTATGCAAGTATGTTAAAAATACTGAGTGAAGTGCTTTGGTAGTTTGCTTCTAGTTAGTATAGTTTATTTATTGAAAGGAAGAAGATGGACCGAAAATCAAGCATGGAACTCCGAAAATTACTTCGTTGCATTTTCATCATATATTTTCTCTTAATTAATTAAAATTACTAACTCCCTTTTCAACAAAAAAAAAAAATTGCATAAATAACTGACGTTGGCCTATATTTTCGTTAGCGATTCTATTTCTCACAGTCATTAACCATAAGCTCCCTCGCATAAATCGCTTTCACAGTGATATATCACAAAAAATAAATGGTTAATGATAGAAAATTATTACAATGTGTTTAATGTGGACCAGTTATTTTCGGTCTCTGATATTTACCGTACTTTCGTTGCGTTTATAGTAAGATCAATTACGTTTCTGATTGATTTTAATATTTTTTCTCCTCAGTGTACTGTGATGTAAGCGCCTAGCCGAAAAAATCTCCCATAAAAAATCATCCACCCTAATGTGTTATATATACATAATACAATTAAAACAAGTAAAAAAGTATAAGTTCGGGCGAAACCGAATTTTATATACCCGGCGCAGGTATCAAATATCGCCGTTTCAACTTTATCTAAACTAACTAAAAGCGTAAAAGTCTAATTTATATTTAAAAGATTGTTGTAAGCGTCGTCAGTCATTGAAATATTGGAGTTTTCGTATATACGAAATTTACCGTTATACGGGAAGAGGGTGTAATTTTAGTCCGATTTGAGTAATTTTCAACGAATAGCTTTTCCGTTTCAAGGTTATTATTAAGCGCACCGAGTAAATTTGGTGGAGATTGATAAATCGGTTATCGAGTTACACATTTGTGGTCACAAGTGGGCGGCGCGCAGTGTGCTTTTTGAATACCCCATGCAAATTAATCGTAGCGATTTAGACATGAGGATAAAAAAATGGTTTTCAGAGCAAATGTTATTCCCTTTCACGGAAAAATACTGTAATTGACCCACATATACTCCTTGACCTTAAAAAAATTGGTCAAAACTAGTGTTCTTAAAAAAAAAAAATATGCAAAATCCACCGGTTTGTTCCAAACAAAATTTTTTTGTATGTTTTATTACACTAATGTTATAAATTTTAGGACGAAAAACTCGATTCCACCGTTTAGGAATCGAAAAAATTTCAACACCTCAATTTAAGAAACACACATTACACTACCTTAAGGAACGCCAGCCGTTATCGACATGTCTTCTGAAGTGAAATTAGATACTTTAACAGCAAATTTTCTGTTAGTTATGTATGATTCAAATCTGTGTTCGTATAGAAAAGTAGCTTATGTCGAAAGGCTGGCTTTAGTATAATGCGGCAATCCCTTTATTTTTTAAACGGCAAGGAATTTTTTGATGAGACCTAATAAGAATATTGACTTGCTAGTATCGGAACTATTTCTTCCACTTTTATTTGCCGAAAGTTGTTCAACGGCTTAGCGCCAGTGAGTCATTCGCAATCGTATGCTGCGAATGCCGATTTATACTAAAGCCAGCCTTTCGACATAAGCTACTTTTCCATATGAACACAGAAATATTTTGTGGAATTCCGGCGGCAACAATTTTTTAATTTTATATATAAGACCGTCGCACAGTGTATTATTTCCATATTCTAGAAAATATTAATTACATTATGTCGCCAAATTTCAAAACAACGTCAAAAATGTTTTTAGAAATGTCTGCTAAAGACGAAACAATAACAATTATAAAATTTAAACCAAAGTGTACGGCGGGACGGGATTCGATTTGGAAGATTACCGAGCGCAGTATTATTTAAAATTGTATATTTGAAACTGAATCTCAATGTTTAATTTGTCGGTGTTTTGTGATTTATGCAACAATTGCTAAAATACCATTTTCGTCTTATTTTTTTAGGTATGTTCTTTTTAATGAATATACATTTTTGGGATTTTAGTAAACTAGGACTGAGTATTTCATGTTAAAGTAAAACGATGTTAATTTAGATTTATTTTTAGCAATTTATTAATTTCATTAGACCCGCAAACTCGTTATCCGCCACTATTCGATAAAGTTTGTATCTCAGTTTATTTACCACTCCTCTTTGACTTAAACAACACAATCTTAGCTGCTGGAAAATGCAGGTTTTGATGAAATTTTTATTTTTCAGGCCTACTAGGAATTTCATTTTCTTCGAGTAATTTATTTGAATTTCATCTCGGCCGAGACAAATTCTTGTATTTCCGCTTTGAATAGAGAAAGCCTAATTC
>NW_016157132.1:399864-402177 GCF_001687245.7 Rhagoletis zephyria | reverse complement strand
ATTTTTCAGGCCTACTAGGAATTTCATTTTCTTCGAGTAATTTATTTGAATTTCATCTCGGCCGAGACAAATTCTTGTATTTCCGCTTTGAATAGAGAAAGCCTAATTCGCAGCCTTTCCAATAGTATCCCAATTTTGTAAATAGAGCAAGAAATATTGAACTTATAACGGAATTTCGTTGACCCAACTGGATTTTTTATCGATATTTTCCACGCACATAATTAAAAAAAAAAAATTATTTTTGAATCCATGTTTGCCAGTTTATAATTCATTGTTATAGGGAAATTCTAAATATCAATTTTAGGCATTTTAGCCTTTGTAGTTAGTTAAATATTTCAGTTTTTGCATTTTTATAAATTGCAGTTATATAATAGGGTGGCGTGGTAGTAACTCTAAATGACCGATTTTTTGTAAAAAGCTTCGCCTATCTTATAACGTACCTTGTGCAAAATTTTATTAATCTATCTTCAATAGTTTTCGAATTACAGAATTAAAAGCAGCTAGATGGGTCAAATCTTACACTGTGCGTCGTGCCACTGTGCCTCCATGAGCTTTACCATCTGGGTGATTTGTGGCATAGAATTTGTATCCAGGTATGGAGAAATTTTTGATTGTTTTTTTTTTTTATTTGCATGGAATAACAAGTACGTGTAAAATAATTTTGTTTCATATCAATATGTTGCTCCTGTCGAGAGCGCTACGACTAATTCGCCAAGAGTATTCGAAAAGCGCACTGCGCGTCGCCACGGTCAAAATCCAAAAATTTATAAAAATCTAATTTTCTGCTAAGTGGTTATTGTAATAGTCGATTTTAGGTCAATTAGCTTCAGTAGTTACTGATTTATTGCAATTTTTGTGTTTCCGTAAATTACCGTTATATGGGAGGTGGGCGTGGTTATCTGCTGATTTCAAAGATTTTCAACAGATTTCTTAGCTGAATCCTAAGCAGGGCTCGTTCCGAATTTGGAAAGGATAGGTGTAGCGGCTACTGAGATATACAGTGTTTCAACATAAGTGGGCGGGGTCACGCCCATTTTCCAAAAATTTCATAATAATATTATTTTGCACAAAAATTCTACTCCACATACTAATTTTCAAGAATTTGGATTCAATATTTACTAAAATATCTCAGTTTTTGCAAATATTGTTTCGAAAATACCGTTATATGAGAAGGGGGCGTGGTTATAGTCCGATTTCACCCATTTTCAATAGCAACCTACCTACCTTAGATAGAGGGGAACCTTCATACCAAATTTTGTTCAGATATCTCAATTTTTACTCGAGTTATCGTGTACACGGACAGATGGACGGACGGACAGACAGACAGACATGGCTTAACCGACTTCTCTTTTATCTAAAAAAAAAACCGTTATGCTAACAAAGTTACAATACCCTTGTGCACAAATGCGCTGGGGTATAAAAAAATCATTTGCAGATCTATGATACATGCTTGTACAAACATATTTATATAACTATGCATGTATGTAGGTATGTATGTATGTATTTGCATGCCTGTGAATGTATTTAATGCCTTATTGAAGCACGTGTGCCGAAATTCGCTAAAAATTCCCTTATTTTACATTTGAAAACATGTGTCAGTGGGGTATAGAAGAATACTGCTGATGGCAGCTGCTAGGGTGAATGAGGTGGTGCTATACACGAAAAAAAAACAGGAAATCGATTCGTTTTATTTAGTGCTCTTTATCTTTGCAATTTTTTGTTTGTTTTAGAACTCAATTTTTTCTCTTTCTTATTTTTTGTAACGTTTTCTATCATAAGAAGTAGTAAATAAATGGTGTATCATGTAGCCTGTGCCATATACAGAAAAAGATTTCCACATACTTGTATGTAAGTAGATTTGCACAAAAAAAAAAAAACAAGCCTTGGGAGTTATCGCTTGCTGTCATATCGCAAGCATAATAAATTTCTTAAGACCGACATGCGCTTCGTTTTCACAGGAGCAGCGTTCGTTTTCACAGGAGCAGCGAGTGAGTATTGTCGAAATAAGTGAAATGAGCGGAAAGCAAGAAAAATTATTGAACAATTTGTCGTTTATTTATGTACAAGTATATACATATGTATGCACATACAAATATACTTACTAAATGTACAAATGAAGGAATGTGTGCTGTGTGTAACAATGAAATGTGGCATCGTTTCGATTGTTTTTTATACCTTTCATGAGCATGAAATGGTATTATAACTTTGGTCCGATGTTTGTAAGTACCAGAACAAAAAGAGATAGACCCATGAAAATGTATACTTATATGATCAGAACGTCGAGCTGAGTTGATTTAGCCATGTCCGTCTGTC
>NW_016157132.1:304215-399799 GCF_001687245.7 Rhagoletis zephyria | reverse complement strand
ATATAAGTATGTAACTCCTCTATCGATGTATGCAGATGTATTCAAAAGCAGTAATCTGTCAAAGTAAAATTTGCAGATGTTCATGAAAGGTATGAAGCCTTCGGCATAGCCGAAGACAGCGCTGCTCTTACTTGTTTTTTTTGCTTTTGCATTATACAGTTGTTTGCGTTGAGTCTCTCAGACATGCACTACATATGTACGTATGTGTATTAGGCATACATTTTCGAAATTCAATACATATGGACTTTTTAAAAACAGGATAGTGCTGTTTCTATTAAGTATTACAAAAGTACATAAAAATTTAATAATTTTAGGGACGCAGTCCGCATGACGTACGGAACCATTACTTAAAATTTTTGCTCCGAGTCACGAAAGGCAGGAGTTTGTTAAGTGTCGAGTTCTAAAACTATTCAGCTATAGAACCAAATTCATCAGCTGATTATTACGTATTTATGTTAGTCAATCATTTATTGAGACAGGATAGTATCGCTTTCTTAATGCTTAAAACCGAATCAGATATATCGAATGTGCTGCAATGAGACGGAAGTTTATATTGAGAATCCCAACGGAAATTTCTTAAAACAAAAAGTAGGAATTGTTTTTGAATTGATTCTATCTTGTCTGAGTAAATTTGATACCTTGTATTCCAAACCACCGCACCATATTCCAGAATCGGTCTAACTAACTTATTTAGGAATTGCAGAAAGCCCCGGTAGTTCTCCACTGAAGATCTGCTGCCGGCGATTCCTTCCAAACGTGTTAAAAACTATTTTATTACAACTAGAGACGGCATTTTGATACACATTGTAATCAAAAAGGAGGCTCTACTGTTTAGAGCAAGTCTTATCTCAGGGGACAATGCAGAGGACAAGAAGATTATACACCTTTCCACCCTCAGGGTAATAGAAGAAGATGAAATGCGCATAAGCTTTGTGGACCTGTGTCTTCCGACATTTAACTACACTCAAAACTTCAAGGACAGGAATAATTGGGGCAACGATAGACCTAAATCGTGGTAGGAGAGCCGTATCTGGTATACTGATGGCTTCAAGACTGACCACGGTGTCAGAGCAGGAGTTAACGGCATATAACCCAGACGGCTCCTTTTCACCAGCGCACGAGATCACCTCAAAGCTGGTGTGGGATATACCACATATGGGTACTGTGACACAGTGGAATCATGGGAAATGTAGTGACAGATGTTATCGGCAGAAAAGGGGCTGCACAGATATTCCAGGACCTTTTACTGGTCTGCCATGAAGAATGAAGCCAGGCCAAGTCCTTAATTCTGGATATATCAACAAGGAGAACCTAAGCAGGCATGAAGTAATAATTGCTACAGGCTTTCTTCTTCATAGTCATTGCAGGTTAACGAAACACTTGTCAAACATAGGAGTTGTTAACTCTCACAAGTCTAGATTGTGCAACGAAGAACAGGAAACAGCAGTGCACGTGCCACTTTGAAGCCGTGACCAGGACTAGACTTCGACAAAAATCGTCGTTGCCCTAAGCCGACTATTTTTTTAGCAGTAATTTTGGTAACACTCTACATTATAAATGAAATTTATTTGTTCAAGGTCACTAAAATAACAACAACAACTATTCACTAAGAAGTATTCAGCACTATACATTCTGGCTTACTCTTTGTTCTCTTCATTTGAATTTCGCTATTTGAGCTTAATTTGAAAAGTTTAATTAAAACATTCCTCTCACTTGTATGGCTTAACAATTTTGTGTATTTCTACATCAACCACATACATACATACGTACATATCTGGCTGCCTTACAGGTATATTTGCTTTCGTTTTCAGCCATAGCGCACACACAGCCATATTTAACTTTGTATGTACATAGTATTGCCTTGCAACAGTTGTAAAATTAAAGACCTTTTCGAGAAATTGTTCACAAAAATTTGCCTTACTTTTTCTATCAATATAAAATTTAAGTGTTTGACTTGAGTTCACGCGCTCGCTGCTGGTACTTGCTGGAAAGTAGTTGAATAAACCTAGTGTTTCAGTCCAGCAGCTCACGTCCCTTAAAAATTTCGGCATCATCTAAAAAGTTGTAGTTTTTCTGCCGGGATCACAAAATCTATTATAATTGAAGACTTCCAACAAAATATTTCGTGAGCTGCACCGATTTGAAAATACCTCTAAATATATGGATTTTTTTTATGAATAAAAATATTCCTTAAAGTACTTTTTGGGAGAAAAAGTCACCTTAGATGACAAAACAGTTTAAGCTTAAGAAATTTTCATAGAAATATTTAAAATTTTCTTTCAACGGAATCATTAATAATGAGATTTTTAATGCTGTTTTTTATCATTTTTTAAAGACAGGTACAAGAAAACTTGGATAACAGGACCAAAACTATTCCCTTTTTTTTTGCAAATAAACTCATTCAAAGAGTGGTTTTCACTATGCCATATTTTGACGCCAAAATTTGCCGACATATTTTGACTCAACTTTATCTCGTTTATCTATACCTTTACCATAAATACTATGGGTCAAAAACTGACAGATAGCCGATTTAGCAGCGCATGTACCCTATTAAAGACCTATCCTGATCAAAATTGAATTGATAAACAGCTTTTTAATTCTATTTGACAATGTGTTTTCACTTATTTGGCGACAAACGCCACTGAATTTGACATAGTGAAAACCAGGCTTAAGATGAAGGTGTTGATATTTGCAAAAAAATAAAAAATATTGGGACGTGAATTAGTTTTTTTGCAAACAAGTAAAAAGGGTGGGAACATACTTTTCCAATGGTCGTATAAGTCTAAATGGGTAAAGTTTTGGCTGAGTTATTAAAGTTTTTCTTGAACCAAACTTTGAAAAAAGTTCAAAAACAGCATCAAAAATTTCATAGTTAGGATTCCGTTGAACATTTTTTTTAAGTATTTGTATGTAAATTTTATAAACCTAAACCCTTTTGTTATCTGAGGTGATTTAAAAAAAGTTCTTTAACAAAACTATTTTTACTCACAAAAGCTCCATTTTTGGAGATATTTTGTCTTGGTACTACTCACGCAAATCTGAATGTTTTCCGAAATATTTTGGTGCAAGTCTTAGATATAATAGTTTTTATAATTAAAATGGAAAAAAGTACCGATTTTATTTTGTATGGGTAGTGGATCAGTCTAATATACATACATACTTGTGTGTTCATAAATACATGCATTGCTATCTACTTACTTATACGAGTACAAAATAAGGAATACATTAACCCACCTTACGCAGTAGCTTCAGTGTTTTCTTGATTCTTATTACCAGCAAATTGAAACGGTCCAGCTCTTGCAGAAGTACAACGCCCGTCGGTGTTATATTCATTTGGATTTGCTTTTTGACGCGCCACACTTCAAAAGCTACAGGCAGTTTATCCAATATGCCAGAAGCGACTTGGTCGATGAAGTCATCGCGACTAATACCTCCAGTTGCATCGCCTATTAATTAGCGTACGATGGCATTTGACGAATGCCGGTCAGAAGAGTCAAAATGGGTGTTGAAAAGAGATGATTAAATTAAATTTGTTAAAAAATTAAAATAAGATGGAATATAGATATTATATAAAATATTCGCATATTCGCTGTAGCAATCGGACACTAATCGTCCGTCTTACCATTTAGCATAGGTATTCAAGGTGTCCTAGACCACCCGTCGACCACCTCTAAAATGGAGGCAAATGTTTTTTTCTTTTCTTGAAAAAAGAAAAACGAGCACGCCTCTATCTTTTGATGGCATTACCGACCTCCGCTTTCGGCCGGAGGTGGGTTCAACTGACCGATAGTCCATTTTTTTTTAAATAAGATACACATGTTTTTGCCATGATACAAATATTTAAAGGTAAAACCGTTCGTTCAATTCGTCGGCCATTATTTATTTTTTGAAGTTGGCCTACTTTACAAAATTGAAATTATGAGAACCACTCAAATGCCAAATAACAGGTCAAAAAAAGACCAATTAGATGAAAATATTCGAATTTTCTTTTATTTGAGACTGAAAATGAGAATGTATTGTGAGATTGATTTGAAAATATTTTTATTATGTTAGCAAACTTCAGAAATGATCAGGCTGCCTCTCAGCGGTTTTACCTTCAAATTTTTGTATCATGTGTTTTTGCTACAGATTCGGATTCTGAGAATAAAAATACGTAACTTTTCTTTGAAACCTTTTTCTCGGAAGTGCCTTTTTCAACCTCTAAATGACATTCTATTATGTTTATTTAATGTTTATTATTTTTCCAGAAAAGTGTAGTTCATTATCACCATATAAATCATCACTTCAAACTTTTTGTAAGAATTATAAAAAGTGTACAAAGTTTCAGCTAAATTTTCCACTTTTTTTTTTTAGATTTTTTGAGTACGGCATACTCAAAAAAATTAAAAAAAATCTGAAAAAAAGTTGAAAATGTAGATGAAATTGATCACAAGTGTATGTCGTTGACTGTTCTCAAAAGTAATTCAGCGATTTGCTTGAGTTTTGGAAATTTTACAATAAAATGAAGAGGTAACACCAAACTATTAATTTTCGGTATATTTTACTGTTTCACTTCGTCCAGCTTGTAAAAATTGCGTAAAATTTACGATTCTGAAAAATAATTGCTGAAATTGATGCAAGAAACTCCACGCTGGTAATTTTGGTCACTTCCACCTAAAATAAGATGTAGATCGATATGTGGAATCCATATGAAAAAACATTAATTTAGTGACGAGTGTATGTATCTGCGGTATGCTGCTGAAGTGGGAAGTAAGGAATGATGATAAGTGGTGGGGTGAAATGGTGTTTTCATAATTATGGGGAAGCTTCATACTGATATTATTTTAAAGAATGCTCAATACCAAAGAAAAGTTGTGAAAAGGAAGAAAATGCATTAGTTAGTTTGGTGTTTACGAGATTTTTTTTTTAAACTATATGAAAAAATCAGTTCTTTTTTTATTAATTTGAATACGCAAAGTAGGCGTATGATCCTTGTTAGTTACAACGTGAATTTTACTTAAAACCCTTTTAAAAAATTAAGAGCCTGCTTATAGGACATTGCAAACCATGACAGGGATTAAATGTGCCATGTACTCAGGCGAACTTTAACCGATAGAAAAAGCAATTTATTGGGAATGAAATTGAGCATCGCAAGAAAAAAAAAATGAAATGAAGAAACAAGACAAAGGCCTTCCTGAAGGCGACAGAAGGTATTTCGCGAGGTAATATTCTTACTGTCGCAATAGTGTACTAAAAACCTCCTTTTGTCTTGGAAGAAGTATATATGTACGTATGTATATAGTGTTTTGATTTTGATAACGCCTACGGATAAATAATTACTTTTACGATTTTTAAAAGAAGAAACGTTGTTTGATACCTCTCCATTATCGGGAAGCGAGTTTATCGATCTGAGCCGTGAGTATCGCATTTTGGAACAGTTCAGTTCAAATTTCAAGTTTAAAAATATAGGAAGAGTTCAAGCTAAAGGCTGTGTCCCACGATTGGGTATTTGCCAAAAAAATTGCTGCAAATCATAACCCAATTGCGTGAATGCACGAATATTTTTCTTAATCCCAATTACGACAAACAATCTGTAAAATTTTTTCAATAGAAGTCCCCTGTATTTGATTTTTTTTATTTTTTACCAATAGCCCAATATGAAAATGTGCAAATCTATACAAATATACCAATCGTCTTCAAGTGCTTTTAGCGTCCTCTAGATATTTTTTTTATTTCGAAAAAAACTGGCATTAAAATTCCGACATTATTTTTCACGTGCATTTTTGGACCACCCTACTGAACAAACACTTGTAATGCACTAATTATGCATTTTAGTATTCCGAATCCTAATTAAATTTTAGTTTGTTGCACTCATTGCAACCGTGTCGTTTTTGTAAACAGTAAACTCCAAAGCCAAAGAGTCAAAGTTTATTTTTGATTGCAAATCAAATTGGAAAAACTAAAGTTTCGTGACCATTAATAAAATGTACATCTAAATTTTAAAATAAATACATATATTGCATTTTAGTATTATCTGCCTGAACGCTAAATTATATGCTACAGTATTACATAGTAAATATTAAAAATACTGTATTTCTTTGCCAAAGAAATCGAAATAAAAACAAAGCATTTTGATTAAATCGAAATTTACATTCAAATTTATGTCCAGGCGTTTTTAGCATTTGTTAGAGCTCGCCGTTTTTACTGATGGAATTTAACTAGTTTTTATATCCTTTGAAACTGATATACGTGTATATATATGTATACGTATATTAGGGTGGTCTTTAAAAAATCAAATTAATCAATTTTCCAATCTCACCCCCTCAATCGGTAATACCAAGGTTTCACATATCACACATAAATTTTGAAATTCCTCTATGGAGACCGAAAAAATTTAAAATATTATTTTTCCATTTAATACCAAAAATCGACACTACTAAAGTCGAAAACATCTCATATAAATTTTGGTGCCGATTCGAGTCGGTTTAGACGTCGTCATAGGGTAATCTGAACTTTGCCTGCAGTGCGACACGCTTTAACCCTCTCCAATCGAGACCAAAATTTATATGTGATATATTCAACTATAGTAGCATCGACGTTGAGGGTTTGAGGGGTTGAGGCTTAGGAAATCTTAGTACATTTTAGGACCACCCTAATGCACGTATCTCTTATTGATACGGAATTTTTGGTCACAACAAACTCTTTACTTCTATTTGATCATCCAATTAAGTATATCGTCGTTTAAAGTACAAAACCGCGTATCAACAAAATTCAACACCGCGTATATGAGGTTGCATAAATCATTTTCTAGAGGGAAAAAATACTCATATTTTAAAATGGTTATATTTTTTATAAATCAATCGCATTTCTGGCTAGTATATTGCAAGACGAATGGATAAGGATTGAGCCAAGAGCTTGTGTGAGAAAATCCAATTTTTGGCAGCCAATGTGAGTTACGCGATTTTGCGGAATGATGGTACGCGGTTTTGTACTTTAAACGACGATATACATACATACATACATGCTTTTCATGTGGAAAATAAAAATTGTGATTAATTTATCATCATCAATTTCAAAGGCAAAATTATCATCAAAAATGCATCGAAATTGCAAATTTTTAACGCAAATGTAAATTTCACCCAAATATATACTATGCATTAGCTTACATAATATTTATTGGTTATTGGTTAAATAATAATGGCATTACAAAATTTTAAATTACACACACAACCGATTGATATTAGTAATTTGCTTGCATCTTGTTTTTTTTTTTGTTTTGTTTTTGCCTGCCTATCGCGGCATGCCATCTCTCTATAGAGTTTTTGCGCTATTAGCTTATGTACATATATCTCGTACATTGACAGTCGGGAAAGTGAAAGCATAATTAAAATTTCAAATTATCAATGTAAAATTGAAATAGTGACAGCTTGCGCTGATATCCGGAATTTGACAAACAGCCTCGACATTTGTTTACATTACAGTAAATTGATTTGCATACACTGCAGGAAAAGCCAAAGCAAAAATAACCAGAGACTCGCAGTTCGAAGTCAGTTTAGGACAAGTTCGGCGAAGAACGAGTTTGGGACTAGTTTGGCACTACTTTGCGTCTAATTTGGGCCTAGTCATTAACTTTGGCTGTCTTTCGAAACGGAATCTGACATGTTAATGAAATGGAGTTGTTAAGGAAATATAGTTTATTAGGACCGTATTGGACTTCAACTGGACCCATCTAGCTAAGCAGCCATCGTGAAATCCAGAATTGTTAAACACTACATTAACACGCCTCAAGTGCTGGGAGCCCGGTCACTGTAGGATTGATTTTTTACTAGCTTCTTAGGACCGGAACCATTATGTGGCCTTAGTTTGACCTCTTCGGGAATCATTATCACCGAGTAGGTACACTCGGAACGCAGTAGGTACTGGGAATCAGTGGAGGGTCATAGACAGGCTAAGCTCTTTGGCTACCCTTTCAATAGTTGGGATACCTAACGGGCCTCAACCAACGAAAACGTAGTTGCGCCAAGTAGATGTTAACGTAAATTCGGAATGCCAACTCTGCCTTGAGGAGGAGGAAACAGCCAGACACTTTCATTGTGGCTGTACAGGCTTGACTATCATATCATATAATATCAATTATATAACTACAGCGCCAAATAAAATTGTCCCAATTTGTACTATTAAAATATTCAAATTAAAATTTTGTGTAATAACTATTAGGGAGTTGTTACTGCTAAAAAGAATTCAGGGTTGTTAAACGATGGCGATAATTAGGCACAGCTGCGCAGTTAAGCATTTTAAAATATTTTCTTTAGAACATTATCTTTTTAAAACAGCAATGGGTTGATACTCTTGAGATCGCGTCTTTGGGTGTTTTTCCAATAAGACATAATCCAGAAAATTTAAAAAAATCCAGACAATAAACAATTCAGACAGGGATTTTGAGGTCGCTCAAAGTTTTCGATGCATTTATTTTAGACAAAAACAATTTTTTTCGATCGGAAAACTCTATTTCTCTTCAGAAGACTTCCAATAATAATACCCCATTGTTTATTTAACCACTTTTTAATATGTACTAACAATTTTTATGCGTTCCCCATTGCATTATTTCAGATTTTTTTGGGACCATTGCAAATACATATGTCTTCTTCTTCTTCTTTTTTGGCGCTGTAACCGCCTAAGCGATTTTGGCCGAGTTCAGCAAAGCACGCCAGTCGTTTCTCCTCTGTGCCAACTGACGCCAATTGGAAACGCCAAGTGAAGCCAAGTCCTTCTCCACCTGATCTTTCCATCGCAGTGGGGGCCTCCCTCTTCCTCTGCTACCACCAGCGGGTTCCGAGTTGAATACTTTCAGAGCTGGAGCGTCAGCAAATACATATGTACATCCTCGTAAATATATTATCAACATACAATGTAAATAAAATGATTAGCAGGTTTTGGTAAATCCATTTAAAAAACAATCAATTTTTTACTTGTACGACTCTGTACTATTTACATATAATAATCTGTGTAAAAACGGTTTTCTCGGTATTACGAATATCCCAGTAGAAATCGGTTGTGTGCATTCATAAAGTTTGCATGCTGTATGAGTGAAGAAGTATGAACAATTCATGAGCGGCCATGAATTTCCAGAAATAAAGTCAAATTCTGGTAAGCTGTAAGCGAACGAACTTTGTTGTTGTTTTAAGTACATTTCTCTATAAATTTGACTAAGTACTTAGAGCATCGCAAAATGTTTGTAATATTTTCAGTCTTGTGCAAAATTGTGTTGTGCGATTATATTTTCGGCACCAACAATTGGCTCATTTTGGCTCACTTACAACAAACACAGCAAAACAAACAAGGGTAGAAATTCAATCGGAAGTGAATTGCAGAATCTGCCTGAATATTTTTTGATCGAAAAATTCGCTTTAGAGGACTTCCAATAACAATACTCAATAGTTTATATATGCATTTTTTAATATTAACTATAAAGGTCCCACATAAGCCCCAAGAAATACAAAGGAGCATTAAAAAATGATAAAATAAAAAAATAGGTATTATTACAAGAAGTTCTAAATATCATAAAAAAACACACTGGTATTCTTTTTTTCCATTTAGAAAAAACCTAGAGGGCGAGAACTTTACATTTTAAGCTTTTTTTTTGGACCACCCTAATGGGCATAAAAACAACAGATAGTGACAAAATCCCGCGGCGATATTTTATATGACCCAATATTTTGGCACAGTTTGAAGTCAGTCCTAGTTCAGCGGGTGTGAAATTAGTCTTTTTGTGCAATTGTCGCTGTTTTCAATGCAGCATCCAAATTAACTATTGGCTCTTTTGTGTGTGAATAGCTAATTAGTAGTTATTTTGTGTTGCCAGTAAGTCCACTTAAACTTGTAATTGGTGCGCCCGTTTGTTCGCGTTTTCAACGCCGCAAAGCTTTGTGGTGTGGCAGGCGGTTGCTGCTTGCAGGCGGTTGCTGCTTGCAGGCTCGTGGTTTGCTGGTTGTTGGCTGCAGGTTGCACATAGCCGTTGCCATGGCCATTTTCATTGTGGCTGAACAGTTTAAATTTGCTCACATGCGAAACTCACCTAAGCCCTGAAATATACATATACATATATGTCGTGCTGCTGGAAGGGATAAGAATGCTACACTCAAGCAGGGATTTCACACTCTAATTCCAGGTAATTTATATTTAATCCGCATTTTGTAGCGAACTAATTATGGTTGCAAATGGTGAAGTGTGCGTTTTTGGTTGAAGGTGCAAATTTCATTGGCGGGGGTTGGAATTTAAAATGATTTGCAATATTCAATATGTGTGCTTGTAATATGTATTTGCATACATATTTTAGTAACAATTATGGAATTTTATAAATTTTAAAATTTACAACTTTGCAATCAATGTGAGAGGCAATTAAGGCAAACGGCAGCGAAAGATTTAAAAGATACAGATAAAAACATAAATTTTGCATATTCGTTTGTTGTTGCAACTAACTCCATTAAAAAAGAAAAAAGTGAAAGAAAATAACAGATTGTTGCAAAAGGGTCAATTTTACAGGTGAAAATGTAGAAAAATTCTACGAACCGTTTGCTATTTTTCACTTATCCAAATGTTGTTTTCACCTTTTTTGTCTATTTTGGTGCAATTTCGTTGACAGATGATATTTTCGAATTATTCGACCTATGACTCATGAAATGCATATGCACGCATGTAACTGTGACCGTACATACGTATGTACATATGTACTATGTATGTGTACAGCTATTTCCAGGTTGACTTCCATTTGCATACCAATTCAATTTCAGTTATTTTTTCTTTGATTGTTCGTTATTTGTCAGTTAGGCTACCTTTTTTCTGATTTTTTTTTATATATATATTTTTTTAATTGTCCGTTGAAATGCCAGGCACACCACTGCGCCAATACATAGAAGGATCATAAATTTTTATTTATTTTTTCTTTAAAGTTTTTTTTCGTCGTTTTGAACGTGTGCAATATGGAATTTTAAATATTATTAAATTCTGTTCGATTCGTACGCTGGGTCGTGACCGCAAAATCATTGAGCCTGTCAGCTAACTCAATCATTTCGGTATAAATTGAATTAAGTGAGAATGCAAATTTTTCAATGAAATTGTGAGAAAGCAATTGAACATTAATTTGAAAACTATGCGTATGACAGAATTGGGACAATGAATGTTGTTTTTTTTTTTGTTTAAGTGGCATAGCCAACATGTATTATTTTAAATCGCAATATTACCACGCAAAGCCAAAACAAATAATTTTCATCAAAATAAATACAAGTTAAAGGTGCACATATTTATAAACTTTTTACGTTGTTAGTATTTTTATAATAAGAAATCAACACGCAATATTTTTTTGATGGAACTTTTGAAAACTATAGCAAATTAGGCCGCCTCATATGCGTGGGGCGAAGCCTCGTGTATAAGTGTATGTATGTACAACTCACTTTTTAGTCAAACGAAGAGCTCACATCTTATAACTGTTCGCACAGATGACGAGCCTCTTAAAAAAAAAAATTTATTGCCCCTTTTATTTGACGCCATATTTTTGGAAAATTAAAGACTGTGCAAATCTTTTGTCATTAACAAAAATTGTCTTCGCTTATCTGCTTTAAATAAGGAACAAATTTTTAAGTGGGTGGCAACTCTACATAAAAAAATAAAGGCTTTGTGCACATACGATAACCATACTATTTCGTTTGGACTGCATTTTTAATGGATGGTGGATATCTGCAGGCCAAGTCTTTTCATTTGGCACCCTATTTTTTGAACGCACTTTTCAGATCTGATGTCATTAACAAAAAAATGTCTTCATATACTACATGTAAGGTAGTAATTTTTAAATAGGTGTTAACCCCACTAAAAAAATAAAAGCTTATAGCACATCCGGCCAGCATTAATTTGGTACCTCATTATTTTACCTAACGAATGGTGAAAATCTTATAATTTTTTAAAAGATGGCATCCCTACACCATAAATTTATTGAACATCTAGAGATCCTTTTACTTGACACCTAATTTTTTTAGTAATCCAACGAACGGCGGGCATCTTAATTTTTTTTTTTTTTTTTTGTGTGTGTTTTAATTGAAAAATATTAAAAATTAATAAATAGGCATAAGTGGCGAACAACATCATTTTTAATTTGGTCCGAAATGCGAGATATGTCTAATACTGTATGTATGTATACATACGTATAATCAATGACTTTCAAGAATTGAATTCTTGTAAAAATGACATAACATTGCTTTATCGATGTTTTTGATAAAGTTTTTGTTTATGTGTTAAAATAATGTTACGATCTTGGTTTTAAACTACGTATACTTCATTGAATGTTATTGTTTTATTCGAGGATTTTTTAATGTAAGTTAACAAGAAGATGTAACTACATCAATAATTATATTCGCTTAAGTACCCGCATCGAAGTACTTAAGCGGTTTCTTTTAAGTACCCAACCCGCCTAAGTACCTCAAAGAGATGACATTTTTCGTGAGGTACTTAAGCGGGTTTTACTGTATGTTGTAATGCTTTTTAATAAGACAGACTTGATAAATTTAATTTAAATAGTAGATAAGCATCCATCATTTATAAATTCTGACACTAATATATACATTTAGTTTTTGTTCCTGAATTATCAATAAAATGTTTTTAATGCTCAAAATATATAAAACTTCTTACTTTTTGCTTCAATATGTTACAATTACTCAAAAACATATGTTGTTGATTCTGATAGTTTGTGTAATTTTAACAGAAACACTTAAGGTATCGCTTGCGATATCAACTATGCGATACCGTGTTATGACAAATCTTGCGATATAATATCGCATTAGTTACAGAAACGCACGACAGGTGTTAATTAGTCTAGTTTAATAAAGTGGAATTTTCAAATGGAAAGAATTCGCGTTGATTTTTAATAAATTTTTTTGTGCTGGCGGTGCTAAATATTTTCCTCCATAAAAAAGTGGAGTATGTTTTGAATGGAAGAAAACGCGCAAAACCGTCAACGGAACAAATTCTCAAAAATCAACGCGTATTTTGAGTCGATTCCAACTTGCAGCATTTTATATTAAAATTTAATATAAAACTGCATACCTGAAATTTTCATATATTTCTGATAATAATGATTTAAATTTTTATGAAAATTTGTCTAATTTTTATTAATTTTGTACAAAGTTGGAAACCTTTGATTTGTCAGGCTTTGTTGAAGAATTAACTACATGTTTATAAAAATCATTTAAATTAAATAAAAGTAAATTAATTTGCCAAAAATTGTCTCTACTTCGCGCTGCTACTTTCTATTTCTTGAACACTGCTGTACATACCCGGCAGGAAATTTAATTAGTTTGAGAGTAATTTACAAACCATATTTTTTTTAATAGTAACTAATGGAAACTCCCACTATATTACCTGCCACGAACTCATTTAGGGTGTGTTCAGAAATGCATCAAGCCAAAGCATCAAATGCATTTATTTCTAAACTATAATTGATGGAAATGTCCAATATGCGCAACCACAGTTAAATGCCTCATTGGACCCTAGTTGCGTAAATAACACATTTCCATAAATAATAGTTTAGAAATAAATGCGTTTGATGCTTTGGCTTGATGCATTTCTGAACACACACTTATTTAACATGGTGATGTCCTAGAAAGCAGTAAATTGCCTTTTCCTGCATGTATTTTCAACTACTTTAAAATGCATTTGGCTTCAACAACTTCAAAGTCAGCGTGTTTCTTTTGAATACGCTTGCGTTCTGCACTTCACAGATGCTTTTTCATACTTCCAAGAAACAAAGTCGTTTTTTTTTTTTGAGGAGAAAGAGTATCAAACTTCGAAACATTTACGCATTGCATTTATTTTAAAGTAGTCTTTCAATTAGTTGTTGTTTTGAAAAAAAATAATCACTTGTTTCCGTCAGGGTATGTGCACATATGTATGTATGCATATACATATGTATCTATCGAATCTCATACTTTACCATATGCTTTAACCGCTTCTGATGTCCACACAGTCACTGCAGGAGCAGCATGGGAATTGCGTAGGAATAAAAAATAAACATATAAGGGAATAAGATAACACGGAATTAAAGGTAATGACAAATTTTAATAGTCACCGTTATTATGTTCTTGCATAATACATGCTTACATATGTATGTGGCTATTTACACAGAATATGCATGAAACACATTCATTTACAATTATCGACTGGTAATGGTAATCAAGTGATTTTATTCGTGCAGAGTTTTTTTTTTATTCAGTGCTTAATTTGTTCGGTTTCGGTTTCGATAGTGGTGCAACCGAGTATTGTATCTATAATTAGTAAAATGGTAAAATACTACGTGCAAAAGCGTATATAAAATTAAACTTTATTCTTTTGGGTGCTAATACACATGCAAAAACTGCATAAATACATATATACGTATGTATGTACATTAGGGCAGGCCACTTTTTTTGACTATGAGCGTATAGCATAGGAGGATTCTACATGCAATTGTAAACAAATTTACCGAATAAATCAAGGGTTTAAAATGAATTTGGGGTTTGCCAAATTGCGAATTTAGACCCATGTTTTCTTCGGAAAATTTGCTTAGAATTACACGCAGACTCCGTCTATGCTATACGCGCACAATCGATAAAATCTCCAATACAAATTGACCCGCCCCAATACACTTAACTACACGCACATGCATATTTAAACAAATGCATATGTATGTATGTATGTATTAATACATATGTGCAACTGCGACAAAGGCAATAAAGTTAATTGTAAAACCTCAACTAATTAATTCAATTAAATTAAATTGTGAATTAAATGGAACTTCCAGCTATGCAGGCGATCAAAATGAAGTTGAATAAAAAGCGTGGCGTGTAGGGTGGGATAAAATGCGATAAGGCAAAAGCGTTGCGCGTAAATTGGCAAAAAATTGTACATTGAGTGCCAACAAATAGATTATATAATCCGGTTAGCGATGTGCAACACAAATTGGCGACTGCGTTTCCCGCTGCAGCGAAAAATGTGGAAACGGCAGACAAAAAGTGTGAGCGGGAATGTTTTTTTTGGGCAAATTTTGTAATATCGAGCCCTAACCGCCAAAATAACGTAAGCGACATTTTTTTTTCAAAATTTTCTTTTTGATGCAGAAATGCATCTTGATGCTCTAGAAATATTTCTGCATCAAAAAGAAAATTTTGAAAAAAATGTCGCTTACGTTATTTTGGCGGTTAGGGCTCGATATATTTTTCGTCAACTTCCCGATGACCCAGAGACGTGAAACTTCACAGTTGGCTCATAACCCGAAGACAATGCAATACGAAAGGTGAATTAATCCGATAGGTGGTGCACGGGTCGAGATATTTGATATTTACTTTCCGATTTTGTTCATATTTAGGACGTATATTGATTACATGAAAAGAAATAACTCCACTTATAACTTTGTGCGTTGCCTCATCTTCAGGGTAATTTTTGATTCTCCTACTAGTTTAGAAAACCCGCATGGCGTTCAAACACCACAAATGAATTTAACTCTTTAAACAAACTTTAAAATTATTTTCAAACTAAAATCTTTATAAATCTCTTTCGTCTGAAATTGGGATACATATTTCAGTTAACTGCTAAATTAAGTAACAACCATCCTAAATATAGTTTTGAAATAAAGGCCTTCCAAACCATTTGCCCATCTTTTAATAGCTCATTTAAACTATTAAATAATTAAAAATAAATTTTTAAAACCGGTTTTAACCCTTTCCAAATACTTCGAAGATATTATAGATTGCTTAATATTTTGCTTGATACCCACATTTTAATAAAATTCGATTTTTAGAACAGGTGGCAACCTTGTTGATATTTTATATCGTCGCTCGAATAAAGAAACAGTGTAAATGCCACATACACTATTACTCGATAGTTGCACCATTGGATAGACAATCCCTTAATCTATTAGAAAAAACTTTAGTTTTCTTAAATATCTCTTTGGCTCACTGATTTATTCGCGAAAAACGAAATTGGGTTTGTAGGGTTTGTAATGGTTTATAAAAACTTCCAATTCGTTTTTCTCAAAACTATACTTTTCATGTTACACTATTTCATTATTCCAGCGACGATATAATGTAAAAAATTTGCTGTACCTAAACTTTATTGACTGACTGTAGGTATTCACTGAGTTGAGCAAGTGGACTGGCACTCTGGCAAAATAGCAGATTAGCTCAAGCAACGACTGTTGCCAGTGATAACCCCATATGATTTAACCAATATTTGTGCCCCTTTGCGAAGGAGGCTATTGGAAAAGCCGTTGAAATGCCTACGAAAATAAGAACAAATTTCCCGATAAGTTATTTGGCTACGTTCTAAATGTAAATACCTAAAAGAGTGTATTTGTACAAGACTATACGCTTTCCATTTCAAAATTTAACAAACTGTGATGAAGTTCATTGTCAAGACTCTTCGTAGAGCAAAAACTCTATGCAGCTTACCAAATAGTGCGTAGAGTTGTCGTAGAGTTTCCGATCTAGTTGCGATGGACTGTGTACACGGCGAAAAAGTCGAGCTAAATAACTTCTGAAGGGCAGGATTTCAGTGCCCTGGTTATCCTCGAGCACACCTCTCTTTCTAAGCTATTTTGTCAATCAAGGAGTTGTATGAAAAAAATAAAAACAAAATAAATATTTAGTTTTGACCGGCTGGATCGGCGAAACTTTTTAGGCGCCCAAAAAATCGCAAAACTCCGGTGCGTACTGTGAAAATACTACACTATAATTCTTAGTTTTACAGATGTAGGGCAAATTGTTATAAATATTATTATTCTATGAATCAGGTGCAACTAATAAAAGGAATAAGTAAACTCATGCTCTAGCTAAAAGATAACGACTAAGTGCAAAAAATAAACTAAATAAATGCGAGTAACACATCTTTTTTTTTTCGAAACTCACCTGTCTGCGGTTGCAAATCGATCAAATGATTCCAGATGCTGCGCGCCGACTGTGTATAATAACCAATTTCCGCATTTGGATGCAAACCAAATACATCCGGTTTATTGACGAGCGGCAACTTATCAATGTGAGCTGAAACATACACACACACACACACACACATCCACATACACGCAAAGATGCAAAGATATATGAGAAATGCGATTGAACAAAATTGCTTGTTATCTTTATCTGTTACATTCGCTACTTTCCTTCGCCTGGCACTCACCTACAAAATCTTCTTTCAACACTACATCCTCCTCTGGTATGTAGTAGTCTACGTTTTCATCATGATAGAAATGGAATGGATTGAAGGTGTCAAAGAGGAAATCACCCATATATTCATCCATGTAAATGCGTGTAATGCGGCGATCGAAATCATCGATAACGCGACCACCATACATGACCTGCAAATATGTATGTCGAAATGCATTGCATCAATACATACATATGTATGTACACAAATACGTATAAATGAGCAAACAATTTTGAGATTTTTCTACTTCTGATTTTTTCCAATCAAAATATGTGCATAGATATTTAAATACGCTCTCATAAACCTAACCTCTCCAATCAGATATTTCAAACTGTTCCATGGCACTTTTCCAGTCTCCTCGTTGACTTTGTTTAGATACGTTGTCAATATTTCCAGGCAGACATCAAAATCGGATTCATTAAAATCATAGCAGATATTCCAACCCATTTTATCATACTTCCGGCGCTCCTGTATATCATAAGTGATATATACATAGGTGATCGGGGAAATCATAAATACTCGTTCAGACTTACCTGCACAACCGCGTGGAAGAAGGCCAAGACGTAGACAAGTGGACGGAATGCCTTAAGTGAGCATGCTTCTAAACGTTCCTGGCGCATTTTCAAAAATGTTGAGCGCAAATTTAACTTCAATCCATTCGGTGGCTCTGTTACAACTGTGCAGAATTTGTAGAGGGTTATTAGATACGATTTATAAGTTTATAAGATGCAACTAACCTTTTAGTGATTTCTGCAGTATGCCAATTGGAAAGGACGGTGTCGGATCAGTGGTTATCCACAAACGAAAATCTGGATGTGGTGATTCGATTTTTTCGAGATATTTCTCTAAGGAACGTACGAAGCTGATGAGTAGATGACCATTTTGCAGCATCAACCAAAAGCCTTGGCGAATTGATTTGTCAAGTAAATTGATAGCGTTCTATATAAAGTAAAGGGTATATAGTAAGACTCGCAACTTAAGATTACATTATTCAATTTCTTAATCAATAGGCTAAGGAGAGCCAGTTACTACTGCAAATTGGCTGCTTTTTTAGCTCATTAAGGGTGCCTAAGTTTTTTCGTCTTGCCTGTCGGTATGCAGTTGGCTCCAAAAGTTGGTTAATGAACCTCTGGACTAGCTTGGAGATGCCTCCTGAAGTGCCTTGGCGAGCGTTCTTCTGCAAGTAGTTATCTATTCGGGTGCCCACTTCTGTGTTATGCTCCCTGAAGGGGAGCATCTGGGCCTCGTAGTGAAGGTGATGTTGAGGCGACATCAGGAGGCATCCTGTCGCGGTCCGGAGTGCCGTGTTCTGGCATTTCTGCAGCTTCGACCACTGCGTCCTGCTAGTCCCCGGCGACTGAAGTCGCGGGCGCTGCATAGCTTAGGACCGGCCGGCCAATCGCCTTATATGTTTCCTACAACATTTTTTTGGCGCTGCCTGCTAGCGACTTCTGGACCTTGTTGCGGCTCTGTAATCGATTGAAAATTGCGGTTGTATGCACCGAGAAGGAGAGCAGACTGTCGAAGGTAACTCCGAGGTTTTTTTAGGTTATTTGCCGTTGTAATTGGTTCGTCGTCGACGTGAATACCCAGTTGCAGTCTGACGCCTTCTTCCAAGTGGTAAAAAGGGTTGCCGAGGATTTCGTAGGGGAGAGGGTAAGGCTCTTTGCAGTGAAGAAGCAAAAAAGTACGGAGCGGTAACCGTTTACTTTCCAACACAAGTCATCCATTCTATTCCCAGATGCCATTATAGAGCAGTCGTCTGCATAAGAGGCGAACTGGCCTCTCTTTGGTGGTTGAGGGAGTTTCGATATGTAAAAATTAAGCAGCAATGGGGAAAGGACACCGCCCTCTTTAATTTTCCTCGGTTTGCTGGTTTTGTGTCTGAAAATGAGTCCCTGTGGGTAAAAGGAAGCCTCAATGTTTTCTAGTAGCGTGTCGAACACCTTTGACATTTTGATTGCGCTTTCGGTTAAGGCCACGAGTTATCTGGGTATTTATAGCGTTAAGTGCAGTGCCATTTAAGCGACCCATGCTGGTGCATCGTAGGGGTCAGGTGGTTTGTGTAGTGCGGGAATAGAAGGGCCTCAAGTGTCTTTGCTACCGGGGAAATGAGGATTCAACCTCGACTTTGCTTTCATATTCATGTTCAGATTTGTGCTCGTATTCCATCTCGTCATCGCATTTTTCCAATTTTAGTGCTGTTTTTGTTTTTGGCGTCATAACCGTCGTCGTATTCGTTCTTGTTTTTTGGTATTCCTCTTAGTATTCGTCTTTGTATTAGTTTTCGTGTTCGTATTCATCCTAGTATTCGAATTCATCTCAATATACGTGTTCGTGTTTGTCATTTGCGTTCATACGCGCCTTCGTACT
The DNA here is from genome assembly GCF_001687245.7 of Rhagoletis zephyria. Classification (NCBI taxonomy): domain Eukaryota; kingdom Metazoa; phylum Arthropoda; class Insecta; order Diptera; family Tephritidae; genus Rhagoletis; species Rhagoletis zephyria. The sequence goes on along the minus strand of NW_016157132.1, from coordinate 380,227 downwards.
TGTCTTCATTTTCATCTACTTATTAGTCTTCGTGTTTAGGCGCGTCTGCTAACACCAGGCGCCTAAATACATGCTATGTACTGCTGCATGTGCAAAAATTTCGTTTATGCCATTTAGGAAATTTCTGCACATGCACTTCTCAACTGCCATGTAATTGAACTTTCTTAAGTTCTAATTAGATGGCACTTCAAAGTATGCTCGGCCTAGTCTGATGCATCCTCCGGACACTGCTTCCGGAGCATTTTGCGGACTCTGCATGACTTACAACCATGCAGAGGTGGCAAACGAACTTTGCCATTGGCCACAGTGCCTACCCACCATTTTTGAACCAATAAATATTTTTTTTTATATTATATAAATACATACATGCGAACATACCGGTCCCCCCTCTCACTGAGTTATTCACTTCGTATTTACGTTAGTCTTTGTATTCGGATTTACTGAAAAATGCTTTCCAATGGTGTTTCTAAATCGGTCCAGTAGTAAAACTAAATTAAATTTAGATTATTAAAATATGTATTTGGTCATCGTTTTGTGCCTTTCTTATTTTCTAAAATTCATTTTTTAATATATTTTGTTGGACAAAGAAATGGCAACTTTATTAACACTAGCGTTCCGGATTATTTTTGAATTTGTATATTTTCGTGAAATATCTATTAAACTTGTGATTTCTTATATTTAGCTTACAATCGCTGCACTCCATCCACTCTGATATCCAGGAAGCTACAAGGTCGTTGGGATGCCGCCAAACATCGTAAAAAATGGTGGTAGAATGCAGACAAGTCCTTAGTATGTTAGGTAGTAAACTTACTAGATACCCCACGTTGAGTGAGTGTCAGACCGCAGAGACGTACATGGCAGTCAAACTTGCGAAGAAGAGAATGTAGGAACAACTCCCAATGAAAAGTCCAAAATCGACTCCTCGGAGACCGACCACCTTCCTTTGATGACCATTCCGCCAACCAAAAATCGGACGAAGATTTGAGGGCTTGCACCTGAAATGCCCTGACTTAATAGGTAATGTATCTGGTTGAGTTCTCAAAAAGGCAAAAGCTGCCATCACAAAGCAGAAAAAGCGCTTGATGCTTTGCGACCAGTTCCACAGCTGCCACGTCGAAGGAGCGCAAATTCGGTGTTGGATTTCTGTGGACAAGCGTCTAGCTACAATCTGAATCAAAGCGAGATTCTTCAACAACTCGCTCATTTCCACCCATGGCCCGATGGAAGAGAAGCACTAGGCATCCAAGGATATCTTCTATGAGGGCTAGCTCCTTTACGAAATCAAAGTTGCGTTTGGAAATTTCAATGCCAGGGTGCAAAAGTAGGGGATATTTCCGATTTCACGACGAAACGTGCGGTAACGGACTGAAGCTGAGTGCCTAGAATCTATATCGATCGTGTTGTGATAGACGGCAGGCACGCTTCCGGTGTTTTAGTTGTACACTTTGGGAGATAGACGGCAGGCACGCTTCCGGTGTTTTAGTTGTACACTTTGAGAGCCCAACATCGACAGGGCCCACTATCTTTTTGCAACTTAAAGAAATCGAACTAGACTTAGAATTCAGCACTTCCTACATTATGCCGGTTTGGGGATTCTATAAAAGGTTAGGCAGGAAAAAATTGAATTGTGGCAGTGATAGTGAAACTGTGATAGTGACGATGAAATAAAGAAGAAATAACAAACCTTCACATTAAATTAAACATATGAAGGAAGCTTATTTAACCTGAGCAAGCGACAGTTTTCAGGCAATAATTGACCACGTCAAAAAAAAAATGTCGTAATTCTCAGTAAACTGCCAACTTAGCAACAATTTACAGTATTTGATTCTGAATACGTTTTTCCATTGTATTGCCACCCACTTCCGTGCTATTAGTATTGCAACTATGTATTTGTATTTATTATTTTTATTGCCCACTCAATGTGGTATTTATTGCGACAAGTGACATGTTTCTCTATTATGTCGCTTTAAGTCTACACCTAAGAATTGACATTCGATTGAGTACCATTGTAGCGGGCAACAATAGGGATTGGCATAATATTGCCAGCATGCGAGCTATTTTCGTCACTGTCCATTGTTTGGTTTATTGTCCGGACGCTATACGGACATGCTCGTAAATAACTACAATAACAGAGGCACACAAAACCAAGACGAGCGCGCACACACACACACACACACTGACATACACACGCTTAGCAATTATTTTGGCCTACTCAACCTTCTCTTGGCCTTGTCCCAGTGAGATGTGACAAAAATTGCCCATGCCTACGCCAACCAAGTCAGCCAATTTCATTAAATCATTCGTGGGATCCGATCCAGCGCTGAGTATAAAGCAAACGGGCATGTTGCAATTGGTCTGCTCGTAGATGTTGGCAAAACTAATCACTGGTGGCGTGATGTAGTACTCATCCATGGTGTCCACGATGTATTCATTTATTGCACGGAAAATTCGATCGACACGGAAGCAGCGCAGGAACATTAATTTCTATGCAGGTCAGTCAGCAGCAGCAGCAGAAGCAGCAGCAGCAGCAAGTAAACAAGCGACGAGAAGGATGTGCGAATGTGCGTTTTTGTGGCAGGAAAAGAGAGGAAGAAAATTAGAAAGCAATGGAAAAAAATGAAAGTAGCATTAATATGTATGTATGTGTGTATTGTTGCATTGAAAAATGTTTTTTTTTGGTTATACGTAAAAGAAAATGTAGTCGAGCTATGCTGCTGCCTATTTTTAGTGATTGGGAAGTTAAATACGTGTGTTTGACGAGCTCAAGGATTATAAGAGGCGTGTCTAATGGCAGCGTGTGTATTTAATGGCGATTTTATATGTCATAGCCGCAAAGTTCTGTGCGGGTAAATATGTCTGTATATACATATATGTGGGAGCGCAAATGGCTTGGAAAATTTGTAAGTTATGGCAAAATTCCAATCCAAAAAAAGTTCAAGTGACTATTTATGTAAAAAAGTAAGAAAATTCTTTAGCTAAACAAACATATACATACATACATATGTATAGTATACATTGTATATATACACAATACGGAAACAAAGGGGAATAACTGTGGAATACGCAATTATATTTATGTGATAGGCTAATTACAAAAAATTCCATCACTTCATCATTTTTACTTTTTCTAATTTCCTATTCAAAGAAATCTTAACATTTTAACCCCTTAAACACAGCCAGAGAGCGTATTTTTGACATTTTTTCAGATATTCATCAAAAATATCAGTTAGAGGGTTAAGATGCTGCACTAAAATTTCAAGCAGTAAATTTTGCAAGGTGTCACCGCGTATTAAAATAAAAAATATCTGACTAAACCTGACGTTTTTCCAAACTGGTTTCAACCCTTTTTTTTGAAATTTTGATTTTTGAGTGCCCAGTAAACCGAATTTTTCAAATCGAATGAACCGGGTTTAACGTAGTTTGTTTATGTACGGAAATTTACAAATTACACATAAAATTTACTGGAAAATTTTCCACTGCGGAAAATTACATAACATTGTTATTACATTGTTATAACAGCTTACTAAACTCTGCCTAAATAAGTGAATCAGACTATGTTGTCTTCATTGTTCAGGAAAACGGTACATACGACGGGTTTGGGCCGAAGGTAGAGGGAGCTTATACATATATGCGGATATAAGTGGTCACGTGAAGAGGTGGTTGGTATTGCCGGGGATACCTTGACATAACCCCAAGTGGCAGAACTCCGCCTTTTAAATTTGGACGTATGTCACTCCTAAAACAGTGACAAAAAACCCACTTTTTTTCTTGGGCTCATGTCTTGTGTTCTTATAAGGTCCCAAAGTTCCCGAAATATTAACGAAATTTTCAGGAGTATCTCAATTCTGTAACGATTTTTTTACGAATCTTCAAAGAAAATTATATATAGTGGTTGACACGAATTCGTAAAGAAATTTCTGTACGAAAAATAAAGAAAATAGCAGTATTATTTTCGTTGCTTTACCGATTTTCTTCAGAAATTTCATAAAACGAGGGAAGTGTGTACAGTTAATTTCATTTTAGAAAATTCGGTAAAAAATCGGATGGGATCTTTTCGAATTCCTTAAAATTTCTGCACAATTAAGAATACTCTGAAAAAATGGTTTGCAGCGGTGTCAATAACCCCAATTGTCACTTTTGAGCCTAAAGTATATTTTCCAACTCTCAGCAAAAGGAAAGAAAGCATATAAAAATACGCTCATGAAATGAAATAGAAATTTTCTATTAATTTTTTTTGGTCCGTTTACAGCTTTCTAGAAATATAGTATACTAGCATACCCGGCGGCCTTCGTACCGCCCAAAATTAATTTTTTTATTGAAACAATTGTTCCAACGTTTTCGCCAACAAATCACAATTGGCGCTGTAACCTCCTATGCGATTTTGGCTGAGTTCAAAAGTCCAAAACAGCACGCCAGTCGTTTCTCTTCTATGCCAACTGACTCCAATTGGAAATGCCAAGTAAAGCCTGAGATATGCCCATATGTATTTAGATATACTAGTGTTCGCCCAGCGGTTGAAATTCAACCGATAAAATTAAGGATAGTTTATGTAAGTTGAATGAGCTAAAATAACATCAGTANCTATCAATATTAAAGCATACATTTAGGGGGCATTTCCGCCCCAACCATGTACATGTGTGCATTGGTATTGGTGTGACTTTTGAATTGATTTTTTCGCTCTATTTTAAACTGATTTGAAATTTTAAAAATTGCCTGCACATCAGCATCAAAATACCTTTCTAATGATATATAATTGTTTATACCTTAGAAGTATAGTTTAGCCGTAAAAGGGGTGTAAAGGAAACATGATTGCCTATTTATATAATGATGTATATGTCTTGATGTGACGTAGCTTCAAATGTTGCATAAAAACTAATTTTTGTGATATTTTTGGTTGGAATGTCTTGCGCGTCAAAAACCTTCAAGAAAATATAGACTCCTTTCTGGTTAATAAGTTTTTGTCGGTCTGCGTCTATTTACATCAGTATGTGTATGAATATCTACCCTGCAATTTTGGAACTGGCTCGGAACTATAGAATTTAAGACTAGTTCGGAACTATCGAAGAAGAGTTGAAGCAGGGGGCAATTGACACTTCCTAGGACATCGCCTTGTTAAATTCGTCAGTTGTTTGCATGCAAAAGATATTTATCGCGAACCAGTAGAGCTAGAGATTTTCCCCACATGTTAAGCTTAACTCAAGTTATACTACTTTTGAAATGTATTCGTGTGTATGTATTTATAAATGTAGGTATGTATAAAATAGGTATTTTTTTTGTATGCGCATTTGCTTTTGCTTAGCGAACTTACCTGGAATGGATTACATTTCATGTTGTACTCGCCCGGACATGGCATTTCTTCCGGATTCTCCAAATCAAACCACTGCATGTGTAATGTTGTTGGTTGAACATAAATACATATGTACACATGCATATCGTTGAGAAAAGTATCAAATGCGAATGCGATAAGTGGAAAGGAAATTGAGGAGGGTTCCATTGATGAAAGTGATTTCCGGAAAGCAAACGAATGCATGGCAAACATGAGTAAGCAATGAAAATAAACTTAAAGTTAACTGTGTCGTAGAATGTAAATGATTCAAATAAATATTTTTTGCGTATTAGGGCCGGTTGTTCAATGTCTGGTTATCAATACTTTCCGCACGTTTTCGACATCATGCAAATAACATGTGATCGATAAAGCAGTCGTTGTATTTAACCGAAGCTTCTACCTCCTATTCGTCCTAATCAGACATTGAACTAACGGCCCTTAGTGGGATAGGAGTCTATATCCAATATTGTATATGTTTTTTATACAAAAGCTATTTGAAAGGTGGAAGTTGATAATTTGCATTTGCTTTTTTTGGCATTACCTCCTTCCATTCCTCTGCCAAGCGCCCCAAGCTATCCGGAAGTGTACCGAATTGCTCCGGAAAATCGGCAGCCAATTTCAACAAATCCTCCCAGTTCTTATCGGCCAACCACTTGACCGGGCAGGCACGCTCACTCTTCGTCAATGTAATGGCACCTTTAATAAAGAAATCCAATTCAGTCTGCGTCAGATCGCCACCACTTTTTGCAAGCTTTGTCGCTATCTGGAAGGAGAAGAGCAGTTTGTGTCGTTCGAAGAAGCCTGTGCAGCCATAAATGTAGACATTCTCTGTCAAAGTCTTTATTATATTGCCCAGCCGTTTGGCGAGCACTGTATCTGGCACAGATTTGCGTAGAGAGTAGCCAAATACATCCAAGTAGGCGGCAAGCGCATACTGATACATGCTATTCACGGTAGACATATCGGAGAGTGCAAAGAATAGCACTGCGCCACGAATAGCCACCGGTCTATAGCCGTTACGTAGCTTCTCAATATCCTTGCTGGTCTCTGCCGATAGTTGTAGTTGTTCGGAAACTGCAGCCGCCTTCGTTTTGGTATTCTCCAAAGTTTCAATTAGCTCAACGTTATCCAGCATATTGCCTGTGGAGGTGGCCAATTCGCGTAGTAAGGAGTCCTCCAGTTGCTGTAGCAACTGCTTGTTTTCGCTTGTCTGCGCTATGAGCGACTCACGCTGTTGTTCTAAATCAGGTCGTTCGGAACGTACCACGACACTCAACAGCTGGTCTTCTAGACCCGCCTGTGTGACTGTGTAATTAATGACCATTGCTTTGGCAAATACGGCGGGATCAAATTTAGGATTGGCAAATTTCGTAGTCAAATATAAACGAAAATTTGGATCGAAGTCTACCTCCTTGTCGCCCAGTACAATGAATTTGCGTCCACTAACCACTTGGACATCCTTGCTGAGCACATTATCGATAACCGGATCGATATAGTCGTCGACATCTTCGAACAGCACTGGGTAGCCATACATTAATGCCATTTCAAGCTGCTTCAAGAAATCACTATCGGAGAACGAGAGAGTTTTTAGATTTTGACGTGCTTCGCGTTTTCGTATCCAGTGTAGCGCTTGCAACTGAGGATCAATGCAAAGCGGAAAACGAGAAGCGCGCACAGTTAATATGCCATTTTGTACAGAGAGTTCATCTGGTGGTAGACCCTCCGAGCTCCATGTGGAGACTTCAACATCTGTGGTGAGACTGTCGTCGATGCGGAAGGGCGAGGGTACGGGAATCAAACGGTTTTGTACATCCTTTAGCCAGTCTCCAATAACCATGGCCGTGCGGAATTCCCAAGAAAATGCGCCAGTATAGGCGAGGAAAGAGGCACACAATAAACATTGTCCGATCATGTTGATTTTTTGTTTGCGGAAATTCTCCATATCCTCTGCCCAGCGACTGCGCTCAGAGCTCAAGCCGCTGATGAGTTTATTCGAAGCGATCTGGAAGGGAAGAATGGCAGAGATTGGGAAGAAGTTAGACAGAGATAGAGCCCTTTATTTAATAATAGAAAATTTGATGCGACTCCTTTGCAATTGCGGGGTCTAAGTTCAGGACATTTTTTTAAGGTATACGTGGAAAAGTAAACGTTGAAGTTCATGCTATTAAAATTCAGCGCATAAATATTTGACTAAGGTTAGTGATAGAGCTTCCGCTTGAAAAATTTTTTTTTTTTCGAAATTTTAATTTAAAGAGTGAGATGGCAAGAAAATGTTGTATATGTTGAATATAGCAGTGAAATATTTGTTAGCTAAGGAATAGCATTATAAATTTTGATTTTATTTTTCAAATACAGCAGAAAATATTTTTAAGGAAGGTTGCCACCTGTTTGAAAATTAAAAATTGATTTAATTGATTAATGGAATATTGCAATGTGGATATCACACGAAAGAGGTTTAGGAAAGTTTACTGGCAAACATATTTTTGAGGGGGGGTTGCCACCTGTTTGAAAAATTTTATTCAATTATTAGATTGATAAAAAAAAGTGAATATTACAATATGGGTATTAAACTAAAAAGGTTATTGACTATTTATGGACTTTAAAAAAAAAACATAACAGTTACCGTCCCTGTATTTAGTTGAGTAGCATACGCTTTTCATCTCTCTCTCTCTCTTCTTTCCTTACCAATCTACGTTCGGCCTGCCGCATCATTTCCGTCAGTGCCTTCATTTGTTTCATCGATTCCGCATAGCGGTGATTTAGCTGATCGAGCTGCCCTTCCAGCTTAACGATTTCTTGATTAAGATGACTCAGCAGCTTGATTTGTATTTCTTGCTCCTGCACCAAAAAGTCGACGCGGTCCTTTTTAGGCTTCACCTCGCGGTAAACTTCATAGAAGGCAATCACGGCACGCACAAATTTCAAAAGTCCCGCACCTGCTATGGATATTTTATCCATGTCATCCAAATTCGAACCCTTCATGTGTGCACGACATGCATTTATCTGCTTAGCCGTTAGTGCTTCACAGTCCATTTCCATTAAACTTCTGAGGAAACTCACATCGGACATCATGCCTTTCGCAGACTTCCAATTGATCTCCTTGAGTCCCTTTAAAATAGCCACACATTCGCAAACAACTTGCACTTGCGGCGGTGGCGTAGCAAAAGAACGAATCTCAGTTATTTGTGCCTTGTCGAGATCGGCAAGCGCACGTCGCGCCTCCTCCAGTGCCGGCATAGCTTCGGCGAGCGCCTCTTCGGCATCCTCTTTTTCTATGGCGATTTGTTTACCCTTAATCTCGACTTCAATAGACTTTTCTGATGCCTCCGCTTTCTTCACGTTCGCCTTCTGTGTTGACTCTTCGATGTCCACCAACATAGCTTCGCATTCCTTCGATGCCTTGGCCACATTGGCTTTCTGCTCGCTGACGATCAAACGAAGTTCTTCGATCTGCTTGGCGGCATCATCGATCTTCGAAATGCCCTCCTTGAGGCGGTTGCGTTGCATGCTAATAAAGTTGTTGCGTTCCTCTAGAAAAAAAAGAACGCGAGAGAGCTAGTACATGGTTTGCTTTTGAATACAGAAAAGTATGTATGTAAGTACCTAGTAATCGTAAGTAGGTGTTGATGAAGTCCAGATAATGTTTCGGAGTGACATAATTGTTACGGCGCAGCTTGAGCAAATATTCGCGCGAGTACATTTGTATGGTGGTATGTACATGAACGACGTGATCTATAATAGCATCACGGTGCTCGACAGGAATCTGAAGAACAAAACCGAGAAATGTAAATCAAAAGAAGAAAAAAAATCGATGTGTAGAAAATGTTAAATTTTCCCTACCATCTGATGTTGTGAAAGGAAAAGCGTTGCGACGGCCGTTAAAGCTTGCTGTGGCCATGGAAATACCCAATCGATGTAAGTACTGCCAATTAGACCGGGGAAGTTTCTACATCTATTGCGAAGCGTTTCGCCGGATGGTGACATACACAGCGACACATGCAAATTCTCGGCACATGTGCGCAAGAAGTATAACCAAACGGAGTCCCTAAGGCATTGCAAGAGTTAAGTGTAGTTTATGGTTTAGGTAACATCGACTCGCGAGTCTTACTTGGAAGCCGTGTAGCCGGCTTCTTCTGCAGCTACGCGGCATGATGATATAACAGCATCCTTCTCGTCGTCCGCAAAGAGTGCTGGCACTTGACCGATTGTCAGGATGTTGTTTATCAGCTCCAAGAAACCTTCTTCAACAATCTAGAAAATATATAGCTAGAGAGTACTAGGCTTTTGGTTTACTGAAAGCAAATTCTACTTGTGCGGCTGTGAAAAGGAAAACTGTCTTCTTGCGCTCAACGCCCACCATAGTGTAGAGTCGCTTAAGATCGTCACGGAATGTGGTTTCATTGTAGCCGCGCGCCACAGTTATTTCAAAAACCTCACATTCTAAATAGTATACAGAAAAATAAGTAGTACAGTAGAACAATTTTTCCTTTTCTCTCAGAAAATTTGTGCCCACCTGCGGCGAATGCTGATAAGCGTGTAATGCACTTCTTGCCACTGCCGCCCACGCCGATTACCATTACATGGCCACGATGCATGCGCAAAGTGCGATGGACGCGCGTCAAATGCTCCAAACAATCTTCGAATAGCACCAGATTCATCTTGCCTCTGCGCTCTTGGTATTCTTCGAGTATCTGGCGAAAATTCAGATTGTACTTGCAATTCAAAAACATATCAAAGAATCTTGTTTACCTCTTCGAAAAGTGCATGTACGGCACTATAGTCTACCAAGTCCTCATAAAAACGCGGTTCAGATTCATTCATTGCATTTCGGAAATCTCCAAAGAGTAAAGGATCACGGAAAACGTAGTCGTGGAATGTTACAATCACTGGCTCCTCATCAGGATTCATTGCTAGTAGGTCTTGTTGTTCTGTAAAAAGGAAAAGGAAAACACATCGAGGTAACTCCATCATCTTTAATTTTACACACATAAATAATATCAGTGAATAATTTTGCTTATTTCTGATTAGGATGGGTATGTAAATATAAGATAGACATTATAAAGTTAAGGCTTTATGTAGAGAAAAAAGGGTGTAACCAACGCCGACAAAGAAAAACGCGAGACACCAGCACTTTTGCAGTATTTTAGAAGTACTTTTTGTTGTTGTTGTTTTTTGCGGAACCAGGCACGCAAACTCCGAGGGTCACTATCTTGCTATGACCACACACGCCTCTCTATAGAAAGTGCAGTTAGCATTATAAGGAAGGTCTGAAGCTAAAAAGCCGGAATAACAACAGACTTCCAGCAACTTTGCCGCTGGGGTGACATAAGGTCAATTGACCCTATCAACAAATCACTGTTGCGAGAAAGTGCTACTTTGGACTCAGTAGGCAATTTAGAAATAAAGTAATTTCTCGTCGGAGTACATCATCCCGGATAAGTACTTTGAAGCGACGACCAGAGGGGTTAAAAGCCGGCGTAAAGTCATGAGGATGGTCAATTCAGTGAGTGTTTATACCGACGGGTGGAAGGTGGACAAAAGCAGCATTATCCTGGAAGAAGTATTAGCTATAAAGAGATGCGCTACTATCGCGTATATCTTCCTCAGGAAGTATGACAGAGTGCAGGACAGTTTTAGATGTGCTACATATTGGTACACGCGTAAATCTGTACTGGTTCTCCTTTATTGATTTATCTAATCAGGAGCTCGACCTGTACTTGATGCGGAAGGCGCAGAAAGTGTAAACCAGAATATAAAGTTGCAAACCATCTAGGACTACGTGCAGAGCATACACTATCAAGTTCACGAAGTTTATATTATCTCTCAAGAGGGAAAACTCTGGACTACTTCGTTGTTCTTCAACACTGCGGAGCCAGCCAGCTTAATATCTCTCGTCGCACAGAGCTTCCGTAGGTGGCGTAGAAGCGTGGACAATGAAAACATCCGTCTGTATGAACTTTGCAACGACGTGGACACATTTCGCTGGCTCTGCTGGATTGGCCGTGCCATCCGAATGGAGTGGATATATATGCTTCAGAGCTAAAAGTCTGCAACACAGTACCAGTATGGGATAGCACTATCGATAATACCATGCGATAATAAAATTTACACATAAATAAATGTTCATACATATGTACTTGCGAAACTAGGCGCCAAATAAAGTAAAACTACATTTTGACGTAGAATACGTCTTACTAAATATATCTAATCCTATCGACAGATTTATTTTTGTAAGTAACCAATTCGGTTTCTGTCGTAGAAAAAATGGTAAATATTGGTTTATTTTGGGGTAAATTTTGAGCCTTTAAAGTGCTCTAGCAACTTATGGTTGGTAGATATAACTTTCATTTTCGGGATATAGGTTCTTTGGAGCAATCGAAATATTATCGTGTACAAATATTATCTAAATCCCAGAAATATTGAGCATTTTAAGGCAAACAATTTTTGAAAAAATTGGCAAAATTTTTTTATTACCCAAATGCTCGGCTTTTTCGGCTTTTAAGTAACAGATGGCGCAAAATGTATCACCTAATCACAGCGTATGTATGTAAATGCCTACATACGTACATATCGTCGGTGATAATGCAAAACGGTCTATGTCTATTAGTACCCTTGACACTTAGATGGTCTCTTACTTACACCGGGATGCATCTGCAAAACGTTACACTCTAATAAACGAATGCCATAACTGTCTACCTTTGGCTGATGAAGATGAACGATTGCCAGAAGCAATCAGATACATATAACAGATCAATTAAGCACCAGAGGTAATAAGGGACATAGAACGTTTTGCAGTATCACCGCCGATAAATATGAATGCATAATAGGCGAAAACTTTTTCGTCGTATCAAATTAATGGGATTGGCCTATGGATGTGCAATAACTTCTTATTTTTTCAAAAAGAGTTGCCACCTGATAATTAAACTCAAATTATTTATAGTTAAATCAATTATTACACTGTGAGTATCGATCGAAAATGTTTTGAAAAGGCTTTATTTCTTAATCATATGTGGGAAGGTTGCCAGTTGAAAGTTGAAATTTATATCCTGATGTGAATATCAGACGATAGAGGTTGTGGTTTGAAAATATTTTGCAGAGGGTTGCCAACTTGTAGAAATGTTAGATTCAATACAAGCAATAGGTTAATAGCAATATGGGAAGAAAATTAAAGAGAAAATTCTGTGGAATTGGAAAAGAGGACGAATAGGTATTGAAAATTTCCTTTTAAAATTGTATTCTCGAATTTCCAAAATTTATTTTTCAAAAAATTATACTTTAAGACAAACAACCTCACCTTCGGATTTCGCCCTTCTGACTTTATTGGTTTAGGAAAAAGAAAAAAAAATTAATTAAATGGGGCGTTTTCAATACCCATTCATCCATGTGAAGCAGAATTTCCTCCCATTTGTTACCCATATTTTATTCTACATGGTGCGGAACTTTTAAAATAACTTTTTTCAATAATCACATCTCTGATATTTCAAAGTCTTTTCAAAAATCCTACACGTTTATAAAGAAAACTAGATTCGTGAGTATATTGATAATTTCGTGTGTTTTAAAAAATTCTGGTTTTCGTCGTACGGTGTAGGTTTTCATAGAGCGAAGTTAGTTTTTAAAATTTCCAAGACACTGTAATATATTCCTTCACTCATTTCTACTACTCAAATGTCATCACGCACAAATCATTGTCGCCACTTACTTACCTTTAGCCACTGCATCTGGATCTATGAAACCGTAATCCTCCTCGAAACCCGGTGGGAATGCCTCATCCACCTCTCGTTCGATGTGCTTTCTCATTAAGTCGACATCCTAGAAGTTATAGTAAATGATGTTGGATTTGTGACAACGAAGTGCCGAACGATGTTAACATGAAAAGAAAGCGTGTGTGTGTGCAATCTTCACTGCCAATAAGTTCTAAAGCATGTAACTAAGTTGATGTGAGTGTAATAATTTGTGGTATAAGTAGTAGTATACATGTATCGATATGTAGGTTCGTATGTTTTTTTGCGAGCGTTGCGGTAATTGATTACGTTGGTGCGTTGTTCGCTTTCGCCAACTGAACGCATTGTTATTCGACACTCACAGTCAGTACGGTTGGCAGTGCTCGGCAACAAAGCGCGCTGAAGCCAGATGCCAATCAATCTATGTTGTCGTTCAGGTGAAAATTACTCCTACCATTCGCAAACCGGGAGCACATTGACTGGCGCCGTGGGTATTGCTTTATTCTTGTCTCGTGTTTATTTACAAATTGTACTTACATATATATCGATAAATGTAAATTTCTAGGTTTTGATTTTGTAAAAGCTCTGCAGGAGACAGACTACCGTAGCTATGAATGTATCTGTGTATATAGAAATATATGTGTGTATGCATGTGTGCCTTCTTTGCGTCAAGTGCGTGTTACATACCCTGCTGGAATTTAGTCTCACCCTAGGTTAGCCCTCAGATAGTCCGTATTGTTACCAGAACTAATCCCTCACAATTCCCCTGCCAATGGTTTCAATTGCCTTTTTTTGCACTGGCGTGTCATTGGAAAAGGACCGGTGCACTCAACACTGACCTGTTCTAGTCCAATTTTGGAGATCTTTTTCGTTGGAGTACGATTGCGTTCTGCACTTCGCAGATGCTTTTACATATTTCGGAAACCCAAAAACAAAAAAAATTCTTTTATCATTTTATAACCATGTTGCCTCGGACGGCATTTGAACCCGGACCTCCTGAAAGCTAACAAATCAAGGCCAGACCAAGCGATTGGGACATTTACAGGGTGGTGTTCTTTAATCTTTTTTTTTATTGAATTGCAAAAAAAGACCACTCTGTCACTGCCAAACTGTACTTTTTGTTTATCTCTAGACCGATGCCTTGGGACTGGTCGAAAGCTGACATTTTCAATGCAAGCAAATGTTCAATTCTGACCAGTAAAATTTTAACCAGTGAAGAACGGAAAATTGGCCGCCTTATTACCGCAGGGTAGCTTTGTGTGCTCTCGTTTGCATCTTTATTTGTTTAAGCATTCGTAGATATTCAAATCGAATTCAAATTTTTAAATTGCAGTCAATTTAGCAGCAACGACACATCAATCAAATGTAAGCTGCCAAAGCTTCAATAATGTCTTCAACGTGTACAGATTGTTTGCGTACACCACTGGCAACAGGCGAAGCTAAAAGTGTAACGCATAGAAATGCGAAGTTCTCTGTCAGCTACAATGTAAAATGGGGTCTTTAGGTGGCGAGTGGAGTACCTACTGCTGCTGATAACCGTGGATGTATAAATATTTCAATACGCTTTACACTGAAAATCCATGCAAATGGCTCATGTGGCTTTTAAAGAGAATTTCTTAATACTTAATAGTAATGCATTTTTGTTTAAAATATAAATTTCCTTAGCCATAGCTGATTTTCCAAGTTTCAATGTGAATTATTTGTTTTCTATCGTAAAATCTAAAGCGTAGCGTTATTTTAAAGCAGTGTACGAAAATAAACTATATTGTACGTTACTATTTCGTTTCGTTTATTACTTTAACAGTTCGGTACAATACGAAACAAAACGGCTGAGTTCACTTTGGCGATAGTACACTACAGTAGTTTAGTAGTTACAGACGAAACAACAAACGAAATGAATCGTGCAGGGAAAATATATTTATGTATGCACATATATGCAATAAACAAATACAAAACGAATGGCTGCAATGAATAAAAAAAATAAAAATGTTTTTTAATTGAATTGGATATGAAAATTTACAGAAAAAATTATTTTTCACGTAATTGAAACGTTTGCATACATATAAAACGTACCCTATGGTACAATTGTCACAAACGAAAAGCAAACGTTTCTCGTTGGGGAAAATGACAGTGAATCTTACAATTTGTTTCTGACTATTTACAAAACTGTACAAAACCACAAATGATATGATGATCGATGAGCAAATGGGAATTGTTTTGTACAGTTTATTTTCGTACCCTGTTTTAAAGTCAATTTACTACTGCGTATAAAACTACAAAGACTTAAAAAATCTTTTACATTTTTTTTTGTTTCAAAGATGCTGCCACCTGTTTAAATATTCAAAATCAACTTAATTAACGAGTTAAATAAAATATTTTACTATGTGTATCAAACGAGAAAGGTTTTTAGAAAGCTGTATTTATTTGCAAGATATTTTTGACGATCGTTGCCACCAGCTTAGGAACTTAAAATCAATTTATTTAGCAAGTTACGTAAATGAAATCCTACTTATATTATAATAACATATACACTGAGGGAAATAATGCGTAGTAAAAATGAATACTTTATATTTGATTATCGTTTAAAAATGTTCGTATTTAAAAATAATATTTTCAAACAAAATTTATTACGCACGTATTATATGTATATACGCACCCCAAGCATGCAGAGCGCCGCTCTGAAAGCGGCGACAATACACACATACATACATAGTACAAATCGCGTGCTGTGGTGTTGATGGATATTCAACATTTGAAAGCAAATTTATATGCCTGGGTGTAGCTGAGTGCGCAAAGATGCTTGCCACAAGTTGTTGATATTCGGAGATGGTCGGGTTCGAATTCCACTGCAGGCAATATGCAAATAAAATTTTTTTTAGTTTTTGTCTTGATTATTCACTTCGCGGATGCTTTTTCAGTATGAACGCGGTCATTTTAATATGCGCGTAATTGAATTGAATATTTACCAATATACAGTACTTTCGTTGACGTTTATAGTAGGATTAATTACGTTTCTGTTTGATTTTAATATTTTTTTCCCTCAGTGTAGCACATTTTCGGAAGAGGGTAGCCAACTGCTGGAAAAGTAAATATTGTATGTTAAAATATAAAATTGCCACCTATTTTAAAAATTAAAATCAATTTGATTAATAAGCTAAATGAAGTATTACAATATGGGTGGCAAATGAATGAGGTTTAAGAGGGCATTGTTTTGAAAATATTTAGAAAAGCGTTGCCATCTTTTTAAAAGTCGAATTAAACTTAATCAGTAAGTTAAATGAAACAATACAAAATTATGCCAACTCAAACAAAAGATGTTCGGAAATGCTTTAAATGGTCAAATTATATTTGATCTGCTACTTTAGTCTAAGTGATTTTGGCCGATTTCAGCAAACCACGCCAGTTGTTTCTTTTCTGTTCCAAATGCATACTTCAGGTTATAAAAGATGTAAACGTACTGATCGTCTCGTAATTCCGTTTGGTGACATTCGTGATTGTACTATTACGTTCGAATCGGAAATATACAAGATAATAACACAAATGAGAAATGACGCTCATAGGTCGCCAATTTTGTGAACACTTCAGTAATGTTTCAGAGTAAATATTAATTAATTTTCAGTCGCTTAGCTTCAAGGGCTTCTACGATGAATGCTAATCCCCAAAAATCACTGATGGCAATAATATAAACTCCTTTTCTTGACCAGTATTGGCTATATTTCTCCTTTTTATTTAATAACTATTTTTTTTTTTTATAAATGTCTAGCTCGTTATACATATAAGTCCGTGCGATAGTATATAGTAAATATAGCAAAATTGCGTTTTTAGTTTTTCATTCAGTAATTCAAAAAGGATTTAAAAAATTCAGAGAAATGTGCTTAGAGAAAAAAATATGGGTATCACATTAAAGAGGAAATTCTGCAGAGTTTAAGCAGATTAAATTTTATGATGAATAATTAATTTTATTTAATAATCTAATTTAATAATTTTAAAATCTTATCTCCGAAATTTCGCAATATTTGCTGTTGAAAAAATTATATGTTAAGACTTATATAAACTCGATAACATCCTCGAATTTGGTCCTTTTAACTTTATCAGCTAAAAAAATTACCTATTCGTCCTTGTGAATCCAAATAAAATTTAATTATTTTAAATTCTGAACAAATTTCTTCTTTAATTTGGTACCCATCTTTTTGTTCTACATTGCACTGAATCTTTTAAATAATTTTTGGAATTCATCATATCTTTGAAATAACAATGTCCTTTAAAATAAATCCTGACGCCAGAAAGAAAAAATATGAACACCTCTTTAAATACAAACGTAGGTTTCAAACCCATTTATTTATTATTTATTTTATGGTAGGAGAGCTTCTCAAACAATATAGAAGCAATTTTTTCGATTCAAGTTGTTGAAAAGTAATGAATATATAAATCCCGGGACTAATCCCGCTATCCTAGTATTGTTATAACGACATCCTGGGATCATAAAAGGCGAAATAAGTAACTTCCCTAGCCTCTACCTCTTTAATTTTGCAACACTATTGTATCCTTTTGTACTAATCAAGGCATATAAAACGGGTGGTAGCATTAGAGCAAAGACATTTACGCGCATTTTGCTGTTGCTTCTGGTATCTAATAACGTGTTTACAAGAGGCGAATTTACCTGCAGCTTTTCGTTGAAAGCAACAATAACCTGGTGTAAGCGGCTCTTCTACTAATCACTTCCAACGAAGTTGGGTGACAGCCAAGTTTTGATTCAACTAGTCGCCTCTTGTAAACAACGTACCTCGAAAGTGTCTACTTTTATAAATATCATAGTGTGCAGTGTGAAAAAAAAAATTAAAAATTACAGAAGTCAATACATCTTTTGCAGGTCCCAGGTCCCAATAACACCGGATCACAAATTAGTGATTTTTTCCAAGTATGCTACTATCCAATTCCAACTTATCGCTAGCTTAGAGTGAAAAGTTGATAAGTCCACTTTTTATGAAAACTCAGTTTTTGATATAGGAAGCAAGGGATATTAAAAATGCATCGTTTCGAATAGTACTAAGGTATGAAACATTTTTGCTCTAAACCAGTGAGTTAAGCAAACGTTCCAAAGGCTTGTTTTCAATCGCTTTTTTTTTTGTAAACTCACATGCAAATAGATGTCAATTGAGAATTTTTGTGACAAAATAAACAAGATTTAACAGTTTAAAGACCAAATAATTAAAAACAATATCCACTGCTCTACTGCTACAACCCGTTTAATATGCCTTGGTAGTAATAAAATTTGCTATGCCAAACTTTCACCTCAGCTAGCGATGTGCCACTTCTCGACTAGTAAACGAAATTTTAATTTTTACTCTTAGGCAAGTTCATCAAAATATTAATTGCTGTACTCTTCATTTTATGTCACACTGTATGTACATATTTTTCGCCAAAAACACCATTTTATCGCAACTCTAATTGAGTGTTTAAAGTGAAAGGTGCGTTTTGTATATCTATTTATGTACTTTTATAACACGCAAATCATAGCCTCTCTATATGTGCATGGTATGTGTAACTGTGAAGCATAAATTGAAAGAACTTACATTATCCGAAATTAATCGATCGCAAATAATTCTGGTAAATTCATTACGCCAAACGCGTATCAAGTCACGCAGGTCATGACAGTAGTTCGAATGAATCAATAGCATGCCGGCGAAGATGCGCGACAGATCCTTCAAGTTGAAGATATAATGGAATTTCGATGGTGTTGGCGGCAATTCCACAATAACAACCTGTAAATAAAAGTAGAAGTTTTCAATTAAATGAAATGAAAGTAAGTATTTGCAACGCATACATACATTTGTACATGCATACATACATATAAATGCGGTTGTGCTAATGCTTAAGTGTATGTGCGCACTCTGCATGCAAATGACAAAATGGGCATGCAAGAAAAGCATTAAAAAAATAATAAAAAAACTTAAACACCCAAAAGTATAGTACCACCAAAAAAAAGAGAGCAAAAAGTGGCAATAATATTCAGAAATTCTTAGATTTATTTGGTGCCAACTAACAGCGTGCGCATTCAAAGCTTCGCTGCCTCGCATTTACGTTTGCGGTAAATTAAATTTGTCTTCAAACGTTAAATGGCATACAAATCAAAATTATCGCAGTTTCCAATATGCATTGAAATTTGTGTGGTACAGTCATCCTGCAGTGGCATACATGCAGTGGCAAGCGGCGAAGGATATCTTGCTCCTAGTAGCTATGGTAGCCTGTCTGTATGAGTGTGTGTGTGTGTGTGTGTGTGTGTGTGATAGCAGTAGGAAGTGAAATTTAGTTGAGGAAAGAACGTAATAGTTATTCAGGCTCTCATTTATGCCGCATTTAACGCTTCATCATTTCCTTATGCAGTTAGAAAGCTACAGGAGAGCGTCGTCAAGGCAAGCGGGTAAGGTAAGCAGAGGTTGGGAGACGGTAAGTGTGAAATCCTATGACTAACGTTTCTGTTATTCAAATAATTCATTTCACCAGGATTTTTACTAATGCAAAGGAAGCAGAGCCAACTTATGAAGAAGAAGGCTTTGTTGAGAGAGGAAAATTGTGTAGGATCTTCCCAATATCGTTTTTAAAATAGAGCTGTATACACAAATGACAGTCTCAGAGCTTAAGACTCTTGAAGAAGATTTTCGACCCATGAGTATCTCTCCACTTCCCCGCAAGGTGCTGGCAGGGATTTCTCAGCCCACTGATTACGCGTTGCCTCTCTTCCAAAAATTTTAGCAATGCTCAATATGCCTGCCCGCAAAAGACCACATGACCGCCTTGTTCGGAGGTCCACATAACGATTTCTGTAGAAGCTGTAAAGATGAGGAAAAGAAGGAATTTTCCCAGCATTTCTTATGCGAGTGCCCCTCAAATCGCTCAAGTTCCGATTACAGCAAAGAACAAGTGTGGGGGCTGTAGGTATACTGTCATTTATAGTTAAAATTTCAGAAAGCAAGCAATCATCAGGGCCTTTTACAAAAGGAAGAACAGTTTTAAGACTATCAGAAACTCGGTATCACTGCGCTGGATACTGGGAAATTGAGCGATCAAAGGAAATAAGATAGCCGATGAACTGGGCAGGGAAGATTCATCGTCTGTCTTTGTGGGGTCGAAACGAATTTGCGAACTCAGTTGGTCTTCTTCGAGATTTGTGATTATAGAGTTATTAAATCCAGAACGCATAAGTACAAGAGATCTGTAGTGGGCCTAAGGCACGACAAGCGTTGGGGTTATCTTCTCGATAAAAAGGAAATACAACTTTTGAATAGAGTGAACAAAATTCTCGGGAACATTCTTAAGAAGAACAGAACGAGAACGAAAGTTTCGGGAATGTTTTCGGTGAGTATGAAAGTACCGAGAACATTTCAAGGATCATCAAATCTACAGAAATTACTATGATTGATCGGTACCCGATTATTAAAAAAGCGTACCGTAAAAATAACACACCGTCGCCATTATCGGCCGCAGTCGAAAAGCTTTTTTCGTTTGCTTCATTGCTGAATACCCCACGCCGTGGGACGCTTTCTGACAACAATTTCGAAAAATTGCTGTTGCTGAAAGTAAACGGAGATTTTTATTTTCAACCGACTTCTAGAAAAGGAGGTTATCACATCGTCGGATTTTTTTTTTTATATATGTTACGACATAACTTTGGACCACGTCAACCGATTTCGATAATTCTTTTTGCTTCGGAAAGGTAGTGTCTCAGACGTAGTCATACACTTCTAATCAGCTTATTAAGCCAGCAACATTTTGACAAATTTTGGCTATTTTGCTTTCGTTTATTTAATGTTTATTATTTTTCCATAAAAGTCTACCTAAAAATATGGTTCGTTCTACAACAAAACACATAAAAATATAATTGCTAAACCTTCTGTAAAACTCACGAAAATTCAGAAAATTTTCATGCAAATTTTCAACTTTTTAATCAGGAAGTTTAGGAATTATATATTTAGATTTTCTTTTGTGGAATGAACCATATTTTTATAAAAAATTAGCCGAAAAATATTAGAAAAAAAATTATTGCATATATTCAGAAAAATTTCCTGGGCCAATACTTTTTGCCGGCTGTCTACATATTATCAATAAAAATTTATCTATTGGCAGTTTCTGAAACTCATTGCCATTTTCTAAATATTTGTTTTTGTTATTTTTTTTTTGCCTTATAACAATTATATTCAACAGTTTATATTGAGCTCGAGGCCGTTTTTTAAATGAAAATTTATTGTGGAAAAGCAACAATAATTTGAAAAAATGGTAGAAGTGATAGCTATTTCGGAAATCACCACATTTCCTCATCAGACTTCTTTCAGTAGGATTCGAACCGACGATCCCACTGACTCAGCCAGTTGCCTATGCACCGTGCTAAGTACGCCTTGTAAATTATCGTTTGCTTTTTTCCACTATTTTCATTTTTGTTATGCCAACACAATCAAGCGCAGCTATTCCGCTGCAATTCACTTGATCATGTGGTTGTTGGTATTGTTGGTTTTTGCTAATAATTCTATTTTTAGAATGTTTAACTTTTACGTGTGCTCGTCCTTCAGTTATTTGTTTTTGTTATTTTTTTGGCCTTATAATAGTTATATTCAACAGTTTATATTGAGCTCGAGGCCGTTTTTTAAATGAAAATTTATTGTGGAAAAGCAACAATAATTTGAAAAAATGGTAGAAGTGATAGCTATTTCGGAAATCACCACATTTCCTCATTAGACTTCTTTCAGTAGGATTCGAACCGACGATCCCACTAACTCAGCCAGGTGCCTATGCACCGTGCTAAGTACGCCTTGTAAATTATCGTTTGCTTTTTTCCACTATTTTCATTTTTGTTATGCCAACACAATCAAGCGCAGCTATTCCGCTGCAACTCACTTGATCATGTGGTTGTCCTACTGAAAGAAGTCTGATGAGGAAATGTGGTGATTTCCGAAATAGCTATCACTTCTACCATTTTTTTCAAATTATTGTTGCTTTTGCACAATAAATTTTCACTTAAAAAACGGCCTCGAGCTCAATATAAATTGTTGAATTTTCTAAATATTTTATATACTACTGGAGTAGTATTTAAGCTTTTTGTGTACTCAATTATTTTCTGAACAAACACGTATTATAATTTTATTATTTTAGAATTTCATTATTCACCTCAGACTGCAAAAATTAGTAATTAGTCATGAATAACAGAAAAGAATAATGATTTGAACTTTGCAGTCTTTGTTCAAACATGTGATTGATTGGCTGCAGTTAAAAAATGAATGTGACTGCAAGGATTTAAAGTCACGATGACTGCATTCTTTAACACCTCTGCAAGTACTTCAGTCTGGAAAACCGAAGCATACTCTCCAAGAGAAAAGTGAAGCGCATCCCGATTAACTTCGATGAAGACCCCAAAACCTGACCCAAAGTCAGCTTTGAAGCCATCAATGAAGAATCGACAATCTGTGAGTCTGGGCTCAGTGCTGGTATTAAACCAACATTCAGCCTTAGGGAATTCAACATGATAGAATCTCTTCAACAAAGATAATGGTGGGTTACTATCCTGTGGCATTGAAAAGACACAAGTGTCCAGATCTTTGGCATCAAGAGCAGCGCCAGGTGTTATAGAGAAAGCTCCCGTACAGCACACGGCAATAGTTCTTTGAAGTTGTGCTCTAGTATGCAAGTAAATGTACAAATGTATAGAGCCTTAACGTAAGTGACATTTTTTCGAAATTTTATTTTTGAAACAGAAATGCATCTAGATGCTCTAGGAACACTTTTGCATCAAGAAAAAAAATTAAAAAAATTTATATGTATGTATATCTCTTACGTATTTTTGGCGGTTAGTGCTCGATATGTATGCATGTGTAA
The DNA here is from genome assembly GCF_001687245.7 of Rhagoletis zephyria. Lineage (NCBI taxonomy): Eukaryota > Metazoa > Arthropoda > Insecta > Diptera > Tephritidae > Rhagoletis > Rhagoletis zephyria. Next base: position 357,316 of record NW_016157132.1, on the reverse strand, counting down.
GTATTGTACCATAGAAAGCTGTGTAATTTAAAGCTCCAATTACATTTATTGCGTTCTCATTGACCTAGCGTGATTTTTTTATTGAAACCTAATATGCTTTATACTCCTTATGATGATTCAATGATTAGGCCAATTAAATAGTAATTTCATCAATATAGAAATATTAAAAGACAATACTCAAAATTTAACGATCAAAGCGAAATTTAATTGAGTAGGTTAAATCAGCAGTAAATGCAATTATTTTGCGTAATCTCAGATTTACGTTGAGACTCAAACCGGCCATGCAGTCTGCCATTGAACCACTCGGTCGCACTCCGACCCAGCAAAGAGATTTGCAAATCCCAACTGTGGCAAGTGCACCACACGCCGAGGCAATCGTCGTCTGCTAACGTAGCGACAGAGAAAATGCATTTATGTATATCTACTACAACGCAATGAAATGTGATAATATTTTAGTGTCAACAATTGTTAAAACTACCATAAACTAATGCAATTCCAATGTGCGCTCTTTTCGGAATTACAGATGGCGATAGCGATGGCGCTGTCACTATCTCTTTCCATTGAAATCTGCGGCTGGTTAAGCTGGCTGGTGGAGTATTATGTTGGGGCTCTCAAGCAGTACCTCGTTGCAGTAGCGGTGTTAGTAGCGTTAGCAAAAGCAATGGCAGCACCATAAAGGCAGTCAACTATAAATTCCGCGAATGGCAACGGCAGGCAGCGCTTCTGTCGTTTGCACTTTTATAGTTACTTATTGATGAAGCAAGAACGGAAGGAAACGATGGATAGCCATTGGCAAAAAATGGAGCGTAGAGGGGCAGCGTGTGGAAAAGTGCAGCGTCTACATACATGCATTGATATATATCTACACTGTCGGCAAAAAGTATTCGCTCAGCTGCTTTTTTACAATATATACAAAAATTTGTATTTTAGTATTTTTTCGCCAATGTTTTTTAAAAATATGGTTCATTCTACAAGAAACACCATAAAAATGTAATTTCTAAACTTCGTGCAAAAGTCGGGAAAATTCAGAAAATTTTCAAATTTTTAACCAGATTTTATAGAATTTTCCTGAGTATGCAGCTTTGTAGCCCATTACATTCTAGTATAGAAAATGCACGTTTTAAGTTAGTCAAAAATCGCATTGATTTCTGAGAATTTTTTTTTTGTTGAAGGTGTTTTGCATTTTTTCCATAAAACGTATTTTCGAAAAATTATTTTTTTTTGTATGGAAGAGACTGCGTGAAAAAAAATGCCAAAAATCCACGGTAATTCGTAGCTACTTAGAACTTCTACTTTATTACAATAGAATTGTTTGGGCGTACTAAAAAAATTCTAAAAAATCAGATAAAAAATTTGAAAATTTGCATCAGAATTCGCTGAATTTTCTCGAGTTTTGCAGAAAGTTTAGGAAATATATTTTTATGTTTTTTGTTGTAGAATGAACCAAGTTTGTATAAAAAATTGGCGGAAAAATATTAAAAACAGAAATTGGTACATATACTGTAAAAAAGCAGCTGTGCCAATACTTTGTGCCGGCAGTGTATGCTCATATGTAGGTGATGTGACATTACAAACGAGTATTATTAGCGAATATAAAGCAAATATGAGCCATTATTTTTTAAGTCGGACGGATTTCGAAAAAAAGTGATGTCATCTTCATCGCTTACAATTTTTTATGGGTTCTATACATAAAATAAAATTAAAATTTTTCCAAAAAACCCGATTTTTAACACCTTGCTAAATATATCTCACCATATGTTTTCGAAAAAAAAAATTACAAAAAATTGTTGACTCCCACAAAATAAACTATCCCGTCATGAAAAAAAATATTTTGAAAACAGTTCCTGAAAAACGCACACTTTTTTGAACCAAGTTTTTTATAGAGTATTAAATGAGGATTACGATGGTGTAGTTTTAAATCCCTAATTTACGGGTCTTCACTATGTAAATCAACTGAAAAAGTTTCAAATGTTAATAGCTCAGTTAGCTGTAGGACAATCTTATATATAGAAGTGTTAAGCCCGTTTCTTTAGCTGTAAAACGACGTTAAAACGAAGTCTCTACGATGAGCGGAACCCGAGATATAACGATTTGAAGAAGTACAGGATTAGCCAGAATTACGAAAAATTTTGACAGATCATATCTCCGGAGAAAAAAATGAAAAAAAAATTTCCTCGAATACGTGTTAGCTTCCCTGTAGTCAAATGTACTAGTTGTAAACTACCTTGTCAGGTTTCGGTCAGAAACATACCAGACTCATTCTAGTCCAAAATAAACAGAAAAATACTAGTTCAATTATGGACCAAAACCACTACTTTGGGAGTCAAAAAAAAAAAATGAATTCATGAATTTAAAATAAAAAACTTTTAATTAAGTACACTTTAATATATTACACATTTTTATTTAGCAACCTTAGATTTGCCAATAACTGGTGTTACATTTTTTGAGTATTAATTAAAAGCAAAAATAAATACGTAAATATTCCAAACTTTTGAACATAAATTTAAGTGCATTTTTCATTAAATATTATTAAAGTAAAAGGTTTCAGGTACAATAAATTCTATATTTTTATCTTTTTTAATAATATTGAATATGCAAAAGAAAACCTTTTAGTTAAAAAAAAATTAATACTTCAGTTCATGTTTTCATTGAAATAAATTAAATTCATTTATAATAATTCAAGCAGTTATGAAGTATACTTAATTTTTGTCTATAGTTTGGCTTGTTGATTGATGATAGCAATTAATCAAATAATTATATTAATCGTGTAATTAAAAAAAGTCAAAAATAATTGAAAATGATCAAAAATAACAAAAGAATGATGTAATTAAAATTAATGAAATAATAAATTTTTTTTAAGTAATTGATTATTAATCATTAACAAGGTGGTAATATCGGTATTTACACATTACGGTTATACAAAAAAACATGCTTTAATTAATTACCCTTATGGATATTAATCATTATTTAACAGGTCTGGTATAATTGAATATGTACACGATTTAATGGTTTACAATATACCCAAATAAAAGTTATAATATTTTGCGTACTTTATTGAATTAAACTGTCGAAATCAAATAAAACAGGGCATGAATAAATCGTTTTGTACTTGGTACAAGTCTGCTCATTTTCGAACTAGTTCGGTTTATGTCAGGAAATTCTTGTTGTAAACTAGTATTTTTCCTGACTAGTTTGGGGTTTCACTGCAGGCTTATTTCATGTATAGAACCCATGCAAAGAAATTTTATGGGAATTGAATGTGTGGGACCAAATTTGGTGTCCGATATTAAAAAGAATGCCTCATATATGTTAGTATAAAGCAATTACTTTAGAGTTAATTGTGCTTTTGTCACAATATTGAGGGGAAAACATTTTTTTAGTTGAAAACCTTTCCGTGGAACTCCATGTGATAAATGCTTGACATCAGAAACGCAGCGCATCGGATTTTACCTTGCTTAGCTTGATAAAAAAAAAAAAAAATTCCATGTAAAAATTAGTGCCACACGCTTATTAAATCATTTAATAATTCACTTGAAATGAACTTCGATGTCAATAGATATTTATATTAATTAGCGCGATTTTAAGAAAGGCGCAGAATTACTTAAATCCGTGTTGGACAAACGTTAATCTGATTAATCCAAAGAAATTTTCGAAGTGTTTCTAGTATTAAAAATGGTTTGGAATACAGATTTTCAGTGAGTGACTGAGAAAAATTTGGTCAAATTGAAGCTGGGGACTGCCATAATCGGCAATTTCTTGAGTCATTCAAATTTTCTATCAGTCACTATTAACACTTGGCTGAAGAATCATCCTGTTTAATCAAAATTATTTACTGCCTAAAGCCCGTTCCGCGTGAAGGAGCTTACAGGAGGCGCGGGGTCTTGTAAGCCATTTACAACTGTTTGGAAAATCTAAAAACGTTGGAAACCGATTATGATATCATCCAGACCGGCTGATTTGTAGCTGTTAAAGTATGTAATAGCATATCTTAAGAAGTTAACCCTAGTCAAGACATTGAGTCCACTTACGCGTGTGTGGCTCTTATTTGGGGTTTACTAAGCAGCATCGTCAGCCGAGTAGCGACCTAAAAATGCTGTACGTTTTCTTTTGTTAACCTCACAATATGATAGCAAGAAATTTTCGAGTCATCCGTCTCGGACGAGGCCGGGAAGAAGACCGTTTAAAGCGTGGCAGAAACGGCCTTACCCTCAGTTACCGCGGCTATGCCAGAGCTTCCGGTTGAAACCAATAGTAGTTGTGGCGCAAGAAATCAGTTTTGCCGAGTTCATCTTATTCCGCCCTTGTCTCCGTTTCATGAACACAACAGTGGAATCTGCCTACTCCGCCCAAACATCCGCCACGCCCGCCCTTCTGGCAGCAGCGGTAACACCTTTTGAGGGGCTACTGATTTCCGTGAAAGCAAACTCCTCTCTTGTGGTGATTGAGCCCTCCAGAATACATAATCCTGCCGCAAGTGTGGGTGTATTTCAACTCATGTGGGTACTACCGGGAGTAAATCTCTTAAGTTTATCCACAATATGGTTTGGCAGTTTAACCCAACTGCTCCCTAGTTTAGCTCTCCTGGCACAGTGGTCACTGTTTCAAAGGGTATTTTTCCTGCCGTTCACCGAATTCTCTCGACGCGCAAAGGCGGGTGAATCGCACCAGTGGATATTAGTCGCCTTTTACGAAAGACATAGCTTACTGTGGGTATATTCTAAGTCCCTACTCCACAGGGCGAACGCCAACTATACTAACCAAAAGAGACAGTTTGAAAACAAATTTAATTTAAATCGGTAGTTTTTGTTTTTGCATGCCACTCAATACTTATTTAATCTTAACCCTTTGTAAGGAGATATATGTATGTATGTACATATGTATGCTTAAAACTGATTTATGTACTCGCATAAAAAAAAGCGTCGTCGACATTTCCATCAACATAAACAAACAATCTGAGAACGGCCAAGCTGTGCGCGCAAATGCATGTACATTAGGGTGGTCCAAAAATGCATATGAAAATGTAAAGTCAGAATTTTTATGCTCTCACCCCCTAGGGATTGTTCTATACCGAGAAATAAAAAAATATTTAGAGGTCGCTCAAAGCGCCCAAAGTTTTACATGCATTTTATATGGGGAAGAAACAACTTTTCGTAGAAATGGTATAGAATTCTTTAGGATCAATATTTTTCTATCGGAAGACTCTGTTTATCTGCAGGAGATTCCTAATAATAATACCCAATTGTTTATTTAACAAATTTTTCATCGCAACTATAACTTATAGGCTCGCCAAAAACCCCGCAAACCTCAGCAAATACATCAAAACATATTGTACTTAGACTTCCGTTAAAATATTTCAATTTTACATTTTAAGATTTGTATACGCGAGCTAGGTCAATTTGAAAAGGCTCCCCAAAATCGAGTTTTTTTATAAATAAACTTCATTTTTAACATTTTTCTTCCAAAAAATCCACTCAGATGATAGAATAATTGAAGCTTTAAATGTGTGCGAAAAAATGTTTGAAAATTTTAGCAATGGAATGAATATAAAAAAATTTTAGAGACATTTTCAAATCGGTACAGCTTACGTAAATATTATGGGGAAACTCTTAATACATAATAAATAGTTTAAGTCCGATGGAACAACAGTAGACATTTTTTTTCTGTAGAGTGATGCGCCCTAATGTACATATGCGTGCGGCTTTAAGTACATATGTACATATATATCTATAGGTACGTATGTACATATGCATGCATGTACATATTGATTGGGGTAAACGACAGATCGACATTCAAAGATTGCAGTGACAAGTGGCAGTGCATACTACTGGCACAGCACCCTCTGTAGTGCCATTCTTATCGCCAGCTGCCAAGGAACTACGATGACTAGCGCTGGACTACACATTTATTACGAGCACATAAAATGCAATGCGGCACTGTGGCTAGCGCACCTAAGGATTCATAGTATTTGGAGTGCACACCACAACCGATAAATATGTGTGTGTAAATAACAGCGCCCTTTTCACACCCGGCTCTTGCGCCCATTACAAATACTTCACGTGTTAACATTCGTCCTCTTCTCTTCCCTTGCCAAGGTACAGTCTAGTACTTGTGCCATCTTCTGCTGCAAACCCCTTCTGCGGGAGAACCCGAGAGCTATGTATGTATGTATTCCCTTCGCATTTATTGAATAATTTCCATTCTGCATAAACCATTTGGCAGCAGGCGATGTCCAAGATATGCTGGCGCTCTCGACGTTCGGCCATCGTATTGGCTATGTGCTGAAAACCTAACGGAAGGAAGCTTGCGTTGTGTGATGGTACGACGTGTGGAGTTGAGTGGAGAACGTTACGATTGGCGCTTATGAAAAATTGTCCGTTATTTGCATATGTAAATCGATTACAATAAATTCTTGCATGTAATGTGGCAGCTTACACACCAGCCGCCTGCCAAGCGTAATCGAAGCGAACAACAGCAGCAACAACAAGTAAAAATTTGTGAAACAAGCGTGCCATTTTTTTTTAAGGCGTAAAAAGTGTAAAAGTGTTTTGTTTATGCAGGATGTGTGGACTGATAAAACAAATATGTACGCTTGTTGAAAGCAATTTGCATTGCAACAGAATTTTCATATTAAAATGCCGTAAGAGTAAACAAATACAAAAAATAAAAAATTTAAAATAAAAACACATACATACACATATATGCATAAACTTACCTTAAATAAACGCAACGTCATGCTGACCACATAATCTGCCATCGGCAGCATTTCAGCTTTAAATGCGCTGCTATGCTTCAAATGTCCTTTGAATATGGAAACGTAGATTTGCTGCAGCGACTCATCATTGGGGAAGACAATGTTGAAGACGGCAAACATGGATATGAAACGTGGATCGACTTCGTTGCGTCCGCCGCCAGCACAACCCATGGCCGCGTAGAAGGTGAGGTCCTTGAACCTTTTCCAATTCAAGTCCTTGCCACGATCGTACATGCCATCGCGTTCGAAAAGTAGTTTAAGCAATGCAATTGGCTGTTGAGTGCCGTATCTGTAAACAACAAAAAAAAAGAGGAATAAATGAGCTATAGATAACACTGTAAAGCATTGCGCTGGACCAAACCAACTTTTTTTCTGAGATTGAGTCATAAGTAAAAAAGTTATTTCTCCGTTTTTCGAAGTTAGCATCCGAAATCGAGATACCGGCCTTCGAAATTCGACGAATTACGGCTGCTATATGGGGTCAAAAATCAGGCTGAAAATTTTCTGAAGTATACAGTTTTTAATTTTTCGAAGACCTGACATTTGACTCCATATAGCTTCTTTTTCTTTTATTGAAAACCACAAAATTACAACCTACAAAATCGGGAATGCTCTATCTTCTGGCGTGATATTACCGACTGTGGGTTAAACTTAACGGAATTCCACTTTTATAAATTAGATATACATATATGACATAATTTTACTACTGATTCGGATCCTGAGTATAAAAATACGTGTACTGGCCGTTTATGCATGTAGGAAAAGTGTGTGTATGACGCCTTGAGGACCAGAGTCGCATAACTATCGTTTTAGAAAAAATTTTCGGACAGGTTAAAATGCAGTGCTGGCCCGAGGCATGCGCTTTTAGAGTTCTATTACTACACTGAGGGAAATAGCGCATAGTAAAAATGAATATCAATATACTCACAAAACTGGGAGCCAAATATAGTAAAACTGCGTTTTTGATTTTTCTCTTTGACGGCAGGATTTTTTTTTAAAGGACTTTGAAATTTATAGAATATGATTGAATAAAAAAATGATTCAAAAGATTCGGTGCACTGTAGAATAATTATATGGGTATCAGTTAAAAGGAAAAATTCTGTAGAATAGAAAAAAATAATAATTTTGAGTGGACCAGGACGAATAAGTATTGAGAATATCCTTTTAAAACTTTATCCTTGAATATCCTTGGAAATTTTCAATATTTATTTTTGAAAATAATGTATGTCAAGGACTAAAATGTTAACCACCACATCCTTGAATTTCGTCCTTCTAACCTCATAAGTTTTAGATAAACTTCTTTTTATAAGATATTGATAGTTACAATATACATAAATGAAGATACTGGAATCTGTACACTAGTAAAATTAAAACGTTGATACTGACCGATTTACGCAATGTCAGGGGTTCAAACTTGTTACCAGGGGGCTTCTGGGGTTGCTAATTTGGAATCTGAAGTCGATTTTTCAAAATTCAAAATGGCGGATCCAAAATGTCGATCGATTTTTATGAAAAAAGATTGGATTTGTTCGAAACCCGTCATTCGAGAGTTTTTGGGGTTGCCGATTACGAACCTGAAGCAAATTTTTTAAATTTAAAAGGACGGATCCAATATGGCAATCAAATTAAAAAAAAAATACTATAATTAAAACGTTGATACTGAACGTTATAAACATTGTCAGGGGTTGAAACTCATTTCCAGAGGTTTCTGAGCTTGCTGATTACGAACCTGATGTCAGATTTTCAAAATTCAAAATGGTGGATCCCAAGAGGAGACCAACTTAAAAAAAATGACAAGCATTTTTCAATTCACGGATGGCGTTTTGCACTTCTCAGATGCTTTTTCATTAATTAGAAATGTACGCTGAAGGGAAAAAATTGCAAAAACAAACAAACACTTTTTTGATCTTACTAAAAACGTCAAAGAAAGAACTTTGTAGTGGTAAATATTAAATTGAAACAAAAAAATATTTAATTATACTACGAACATGGCATACTTTTTTTCTTACAAACGAAACTTTTATGTCATTTAAATTTCTATTTTGGGTATTTAACTAAAGAGCCTTTATGGGCAGCCTTATCCTTAAAGTGGGTTTATGTGCCCTTAATCGTAATGACACTTTTCGTAGGACGCCGCTTTCGCAAAAGATCGAAAAATAGATGCCAAATAAGGATGATGTTTCAAGACTTATAAATAAGGTATCATTAAAGTAGGTTTTAAGATCTGTTAGCGTTTGTGGAAAAAAATTACAAAATTAGTATTTGTCCTGTATTCGAATACATATCTGACTACATATATATTTATGTACATATCTGACTAAATAGCCTAATGAACAAAAGCTGATTTAATTTTTCGAATCCATGATTTTAACAAAAATTTTTAAGAATTGGCTGCTAATACTTGTGCATATTTCGGACCATTGCAAATTATTATGGAAATTATTTCATCTCTTCGCCTGCTAATATACTAAATATAGCTGTAAGTTTGAACGTTCCGGTTTATAGCTCATCAATTTATTGGCCATAAATTGCAGGCAAAGCGACTGAGTCACAGTTGTCCACAAAATTTCGATATTCTATACATTTCTAAAAATTTCTTTGCATTTATACGTTATCAGCAGGCTTTTTATGCTTAATTAAATTTCACTGCCCACATTCAGCAATCGATCTTATTACCTCCCATCCTTCGCACGCAGCCCACTTTTATTGGAGATTGCCACTCACAAAGCTATGTACAACGACTGTTATTGAAATTTTTACTATGTAGTTATGTACACACACAAAAAAAAAAATACCGAGTATACGTATACGTTTTAATAATAAATACCACACACACACACACACACACCGAACTTAAACCATTCCGCCACTACTTATACGTATTCGTACATAAATAAATAAAGTATGTTAGTGCACGACCGTTGGCTAAAAGTTTAATGCCTAGTCAAACACAAAGCAGCTTAAAATGGCTGGTTGCGGTGAACAGGCGAATGAATGTTGTATGTACATAATGTTGGTTAAAATGAAAATTTCGTTTAGACTTACTCATCAACTTGTGGCATATTCATGTCATCTATAAAGCAGGCAATCTTCTTGCCTATTGGTGGGCCAAAAGTGTCCTTTGTGCGCTTTTCCACAGCCGCCTCGAGCGTACGCTGCACATCCATTGATGAAGTTCTCGATGAAAAATTAATATTCAGTATGATCTGGAATAGGCCAAAGCACATACATACAAGTATGTACATAAGTAGAGCAGGAAAATATGTAATTTCACTTTGGTTTTGCTTCATGTGAATGTGTGCGTGTGCAATGGGCACATAAAGCAGCAGTAAAGAGTCACAGTATATACATACAAATACCAAATAAAAGCCATTACAACGGTTACAACAATATTGCGAAATAATATGACATGCTACGCCACCAACAAAATCAATGTAGGGACCATATTAATAGTGTACGGCAGTGGTATATAGTTAGTATGTTGCAAGTTTGTTGACAACACCAAATAGAATGGCTCGTGGATGCAGCAAGCAACGTTAAACAGAAGTGTACGTATGTATGTACATACACTGCCGGAAAAAAGTATTGACACAGGTGCTTTTTCACAATATAATATATATGCAACAATTTTTATTGTAATAGTTTTCCGACAATTATAAAAATATGGTTCATTCCATAACGAATTCCGAATTCATTCGTTTAATTTAGCAACATTTTTAACTTTCTAATCAGATATTTTTAGATTTTTTTTGAGTATGCAGATTTGTAGCCCAATCCATTTTATAAAGTGGAAGTTCTAAGTAGCTACGAATTACCGTTGATTTTTGGCAATTTTTTTCCCGCAGTCTCTTCCATACAAAAACATTTTCGAAAAAACTTTATATGGATAAAATACAAAACACCTTAAAAAAAAAAAAAAAAAAAAAATTCTCAAAAATCAATGCGATGTTTGCCTAACTTGAATTTGCATTCTTTATATTAGAATTTAATGGGCTACAAATCCACATACTCAAAAAAAATTCTAAAAAATCTGATTAAAAAGTTGAAAATTTGCATGAAAATTTGCTGAATTTTCGCAAGTTTTGCACAAAGTTTAGAAATTATATTTTTATGTTTTTTGTTGCGGAATGAATCATACTTTTACAAAAAAATTGTCGGAAAAATATATCAATAAAAACTGTTGCATATATTTAAAAAAAGCAGCTGTGGCAAAACATATTTCCGGCAGTGTGAAGTTGCAAAAAGATTGACAGCAATGACAGTAGCAAACGTATTTAATAAAGTGCGCAGCCAAAGAAGGCAACACCGATATGCTTGTCACTATATACACATAAATATCGTCCCCTAAAATGGTATCGTCACCTAAAATGCAAAAAGTTGTAACTAACAAAAACTTGAACTTGAAATTCGATGAAATGCATCATATCAATCAAAAAGTAAAATTTTTTATTTATTTTTTGTTATTTGCTATATTTTTTATTTCTGGTGATGATAAGTACATATCGACAGCTGAGTGGAAGATCGACCTATCTCGGCAGCCGGTTCGAAAACGCCCCATCTAAGAAAACTTTTCACTCCCACATCAGAATTCGGTTTCAGAATTTGGTTCAAAAGGGCCCTATCTCAACTGAGAACATATATTCAATCTGCAGCTGAGATGGGCGTTTTCAAATTCTGAGATAGGGCGTCCTTGAAAAGGTTTCTAAGAAAGGACGTTTTTGAACTGGCTGCCGAGATAGATCGATCCTCAACTCATCCGACGATATATAATAGACCAGAAAAAATGTATTTTGTAATGCAATTTCGAAAAAAAACTTATTTCAAGCCGAACGTGGGGGTTGCCTTTTTACATTTTTCGTCATATCTTCGGCATTTATATACCTTGTTTATACCAACACATAAAGCGCTTTGGCCCAGTCCGCTGTGATTCAAAACGGAAGCATAAACCAACTTTCAATACGCTCAGAATTTCAAAAGTGTATTGACTTGAATTTGTTTTTAAATCGCTTTTTTATGTCTCACATCGCACACAGGGCCCAAGCGTGCTCAAAACTCAATTTAAAATAAATACTTTTTTTTGGAAAAATAAAAACACTGGTTTATTCCCCATTAAATACTACATTTGGGGATATGTTTTCAGCTTACTATCGTTTTTTTCGGCTGGGAGATATGCGTGTCCAAACTTGACGATTTTGTTTTTTTTAACTGAGAAATTCAAATGTGCAAATCAAATTGTTACTGTAAGAAAGCGGTATTATATTTCGTTATTTTGTTTTTTCCATTACCTAAAATGAAGTTTATTTATTTTTTTTGGTGTATATTTTTTGGAATTATGTGTTTTAAAAAAATTATGTTTAAAAAAACTAAACTAACCTCTATTTTTTGCAAGTTTTCAAAATTTTTTTTTTTTAATGCGCACAGCGCTTAGTAAAAGTCGCAAAAGGTTTAAATTATTCATAATTTGCATAATAATAAAATCAAATTAACTTAACATAAGACATTACAAAAAACTGGGTCACCAATGGGTTAATGCCTGACCAATAATGGGTTAAGACGTCAAAAATTTACTCTTAAAACGTATGTAGTTCAAGCGAGTCTTATGGAAAGATAATGATTTAAGAATTTTGAGCACCCGCTTTTATGGGGCGGTCCCAGTGTGCATCGGTTAGAAAAAAGATATAAACACATCACTCATTTGACGCGAAGTGAACAAGGTCTGGTTTTCTTTAAATATTTTTTGAATTTTTTTAAATTATTATTATAACAAATTTGAATTCTTGCTCGCTTCCATTTTGATCCACCGCGCAAAATAATTATTTAAGAAATGTCGACTAAAATTAAAAAAAAATTTTTTGCTTTTCAATACGGTTTCAGCGAGTGCGCCATAATGACGCTAGGTACATACATATCGTTACCTTAATATAAAAAAGCCCTATTTAACATTTTTCTTTCTTTGGGAAGTGATTTATTACCTTACTAGAAAATCAAAATTTTTAGCTATAAATTTGTTTTTTTTTTTTATTGAAAACTGTAACTTGTGTTATAAATAACTACATTTTTACATTTTGGAAGTCTACCGACTTTTGAACGAAAATGAGTTAGGGCCTTTTTATATTAAGCTATACATCTTTTTATGCGTTAAAAGGTTTTTTCACTCACATTTGAATCTGGATTTAAATTACGTAAATACTGTGAAATCATGGCAGTCTTTGAAGTACCCGCTTCGCCGACAAGCAGCACCGGCCGCTTGATCTAAACGGACGCCAGTGGCAACGGCAGCAAATTCCGAGGTAGGAGCGATGGCGCATTGACGGTGACAGAGCAGCAACAGTCGGCGTACATGCAAAAAAAATAGTAAGTAAATATTAGCTGAGCCTCTATATTGAGCTCTAACCGTGAAAAAAATGTTTGCCCCATTTGTTTAAACCTTTTCTTTTGATGCAGAAATACATTTAGATGCGCTGGAAATATTCTGTAGCAAAGCGAAAATTTTTTAAAAAAAGGTTTCTTTCGATTTTTTTGGCGGTTGTGGCTCGATATGTTGAACGAGAAAGTATGTCTCTATATATATAAATGACGATTGTGATGTGTGGGGGTAAAAAATGGTCGAATAAATAATCGGGTGTTGTTATTGGAAGTCTTCAGAAGAGAATAATTTTTATTTTCGAAAAAAAAAATTGGTTTATTTTCCTATATTTGAACGTTTTGAGCGACCTATGAATATTTTTTGATTTCAAACTAAAAAAAATAGGGCGTTTATTTTTTCGATATAGAATAATCCTAGGGGGTGATAGCATTCAAATTCCGACTTTACTTAATTTGGACCACCCTAGTGTACATACGTACCTCACTCATCAATGCCAGCGTTCTAGTGGTGCGTGTGCTATCAACGGTTGGCACGAGAATTTCACTAAATCTCATCTCAGGATCGTGGACATACTCAGGCACCATCCATTCCCAAGCGATCCAACAAGCCTTCTCGCGGCTATAGAAATATTCGTAAAGCGTAGGCTTGCTGTTGGGTAGTTGTCCGCCGGTTGCTGGCTTTTCCGGCGTATCTGTTACGGCAGGGAAGCCAGCAATGCGTTTCATGAACTCATCGTAAATTGGTTTGTCTCCTTCAATCAGTGTAGCTCCCAGTGAATTATAAACGCACTGTAAATAGTGAAAATAAAATCCGGCATATAGCTGCTTTATGAGTCTTTTTGTACTGCATATGTATTAGCACAATTTGGGGAAATGTGTTAATTAATAAATGTCCCATTCTTACCTGTATAAATCCACACTCAATCGAATCTTGATCGTAAATTGTCGCCTCCGGTGCTTCCGTTGCTATGTCATCCACATTTGTGTACACGGGCAGCAGGGCATCGTACATGTAGCAAAATTGCACCACCATATTCAATTCCGTTTGTGGAATGACCATTTTCAAAGGATTGCCCTGGGAGGTGCCATCCACACCCTCCAAGATGAAAGCAATCGATTGCACAATTATTTTCTCGTAAAAATCCTAAAAACAAAAATTAATGCCAGCGAAATGAAAATCGAAGTAATAAAAAGGGGAATCAAGCAAAATTACATTCAATATCTCGTGCTCGCCTTCAGGGCGTGTCAACAGCCAGCGTTGCCAGTAGGGCGCGAAACGCAGATTTTTCGGATCCACATAAACCATGCCAGCGCGAGAAACAGTGGCTGGTGAGGCATACCACAAGTTCCCGACCTGAAAGGAGAGGAGAGTGAGAAAGTTGCAACAACATGCTGAATGGAATGGCGAGGTATACAGGGTGTCCTCGATCACCCGTCCACCCCAACTGAGTTAGAGGGAAATGATTTTGATTGAAAACCGCAAAAATTAGACCCACTAAATCGGGGAAGCTCTATGTTTTGGTGGTATTTACTACCGACTTCCGGGTTCGACCGTAAGTGGGTTAAACTGAACGGAAGTTCTTTTTTTAAAATTAGATATAGGTACATGTTTTTTCGACAGATTCGGATTCTAAGGATAAAAATAAGTAACAGTTTGAAACTTTTTTCTCGGAAGTTCACTTTTTATCCTCTAAATGACCTGCGAACTTCAACTTATTAAAAAACGAAGAAAAAACATAAGTTACCGGGTCGAGGATGCTCCATCTTTTGGTTGTACTTCTGTGAAAAAAAGTTTGAAACAAAAGTTACGTATTTTTATCCTTAGAATCCGAATGTGTAGGAAAAACATATATATCTTATTTAAAAAAATTAACTTTCGGTCGTTTTAAGCTACTTTCGCTCGAAACCGGAAGTCGGTAACAATACCAAATAAAAGAGCAACCCCGATGTAGTAGGAAAATTCTTGCGGTTTTCAATAAAAAACATTCCCTCCATTTCAGAGGGGGTGAACGGCTGGTCTAGGACGCCCTTTATAGAACAGACTTAAGAACACTCATTACAAAGCTATTTATCACTGAGGTTATACTGTTTGTTTTTGCTTTTATATGATTCTTAAGGTTGTGTAGGCTGTATGACAGCTTACGCTGACATCCGAGGCTAACAAATACCAAAGGCACCTGCTATTTTGCACATTTCCTCCCGAGCAATGCGCCAAACAAAAGAGTGTGTCCTTCGTAGCAGGCGCCTTGTGTGTGTGTGTGTGTGCGCGCTTGTGCACTTGCACTTACCTCAAATAGCAGCGCGCAGTAACTTTCCAATCTGATGCGTTCGCCATTCGCTAATGTCAACAGCTTATTATCATCCATAACCGAGTTCATGTTCTCAATCCACAGCGCGTCCACGTCCCCATCAAAGCAGACATACCGTCGTTCCTGCCGATTGAAGGTAAAATAGGTAGCAGCAACAAAAAAAAAAAAATAAATGGTAGTGAAGGAATCGAAAGGGTTGCGACCGCAGCGGAAGCATGCATTAGGCTGATTGCATTAGTTTGTCACTTGTCACTTGTCATGTAATCCCGTTGCTGCAGCTACTACATACATATGTACATATGTAGCCTGTAGGTATTATGCCACCAATTATGGCGCGATTGAAAAGCAGCGTCGACCTCGAGCAAGCGGAAATTACGCGAAGCGGAATAGCAAGTGATGAGCGAATGCCTGATTGCCTGTTACATCGTTGTTGTTTGGACGCATACAAGCGAGTGCATTGCGCCATCTAGCGCCCAAAAGTGACTGACATTGCTATCGCATTTGACAACGTGTATTTTTTTTTTGTATTCGCAGTACCTGGAAAACAAGTTCTGTGTAGGTAGGTGTCGGGCTCACGGGTGCGCGCTTGTCACTCTATTGTTTTGCTATGTTAGAACAGCGACGCAGCAGCTGTGACGCTTCGGGATTTATTAGCGCATCTTGCAAGTGTAATTTCCACTTGGCTGATGATGCGGTAGCGGCAAGGAAAACCACTGCTGCTAACTTTGCATGCATGTGCTATGCGCGAGCGCTTGCAGTAGCAGCACGGCGGGTGCTGCAGTGATGAATTTGGCTAGCGGCGCGCAACTGTCGTTTGTGTCGTGTCACATTGACAACGCACCGCTTATCCCAGCCACATGACAGCTTTGACAGCGCAGAAAATCTGTCCCAGCTCAGTGGCGGAGTGAAGTGCAAGTGCATCGTGCACGGCGTATGTGCGCGACAACGAAGAGCTCTTGACTTCGACAAGTCGGTGATCTACGCCCCTTAGTTTCTGTATTTGTTCTTTCGTTTTTTTCCGTTTGTTTTTGTTTGGCTTTCGCTTCGCCGCACAAAAAGGCGCTAAAAAGCGTTTCGCAATGCAATTTTTTTCAAGATGTGTCAAGTACAGCGCCCGTGAAGCTCTAGCTTAGCTGGTAAGGTCGTCAAAGCCACAACTCACAAAGTGTCTTCGAGTGCTAGTAGTTGGCATTGACATAAAATCATTTGCGCGGAAATCTTGAGATTTGTGCACCATGTAAAAGGTGCAAGCATTGAGTGCGGTCACTACACAAAAAAAATCACATGACAAAGCAAACTTGGCTGAGGATATGTCAACGTGCGAAATGCGTGCTATATTTGTGATCATTCCAATTTTTTTTTATAGAATTTGCTTACTTATGCCACATAAAAATGCACAATCAAATGCAATGCACGTCAATCAATTTTAAGTCGAAATGTGCCAATCAAATTTGCACCTGCAACCACCAACGCTGCATACAAAAATTGCCAGCTAAAATTTAAATGCCGCTGCAACGACAGTAACAATAATAAATGGTGGCTGTTACTGTATGTGCAGTCTTGGGGGTAGGTTGATCCAGCATTTATTGGCTATATGTAAGCGTTGCAGAGATGCACAGTGTGTTGAGTAAGTCAATTTATTGACATTCAGATTGACATGGCCGGCTTGTGTTTTTCATTGTTTGCAAAAATGTCGTCTTTCCAGTTTACTAAAGCCCACCTGAAAGAAACTCTTTGGGTCCTTAAATACTTTAGATGTTATAGCTCATTTCCGCCAAACGCTTAACTACAGCTAAGAGCTTAGTTAAGTTGCAATAATTTTAACGAGAGGTGATCGGCAAGGTTTATTTCTTAATTTTAGCTTTTTTTCTTTTAATTTGCTTGTAAATAATGTGAACAACTACCTTCTCGAGTTGTAATCTGTTTTTTTCCAATAGGCATAAACTGCAGTTAAGGCTTGGTGGAAATGAACTGTTAGCGAATGTAATGATTTTCTTTTGGATTTTGGAGTCAGTCAATATAAGCGCCCGTTATTTTGTATACGATTTTTAAAATACTCGTAACAATTGTGGTCTAATATCATCAAAACTATATCCAGATTACTAGAAATTAAAATTATGACGCGTAAAAAATGGCAACCGTGGAGCACCTGGCCAAATGACGAAAGTGTATAATTTGACCAGTAGTGGCTCTCAGAGTTGATTATATCACAAAACGTGGATAAGCACTCATAGGTCGTATGGAAAGAGCTAGAAAGGCTTTGGGAATTTTTTCCTCCAGATAATTTGAAATTCGTAGTACTGAACTGGCTTAATTCAAGATGTCTTGGTGTCTATTGCACCCTCTATGAAGACAGATAGATATTAATATGAGCAGAAAAATAGAATTTTCAGCGTAAATTTGAGCTAGAAAAACTAGGTTTTGGTGAAAAAGTGTTTTCCTAGTGGATAGAAACTGAACGAAATAAAATGGGTGGGCACTTGCCGCGTCTACTACAGCTGCCATGTAAAGGATCGCAAATTCCCGTCCCTGTGTAGGAAAAAAATGTGCGTCCAGCAACCCAAGATAAGAGAAAGTATCCCTCGTCATAAGGCAAACAATCATCACATTCGTGACTCCGCACTCACGCGGCTTGTGAACTACAATTTCAAAGAAATGGACAACTTCGTTAAGTTAGGAATAATGCCAGCCTTGAAAGACAAAGACGAACCAATCCTGCTGCTTTGGACTGGGCAGGCAATCGAGAACTAAAGTCCTCTCTCGTCGTACAAAAACCGCACTCTTTAAGTCATGCCCGTGCTGGCGCTGAAGCATGAACAATGAAAACATCTAAAATACAATCAGTACTACCTAAAAGCGTAGCGAGGTAGGGGAAAGAGGGAAGAGAATCGGGACGCAGTCAGCTGGTGCCTTGCTAAAGCTTATGAGACGAAGTCGAATTTTAATAGATTAATCAATATATATAATGAAATTGCAACAGGCTGTACAGTCTGTACATTATAGATTTTAAAGAACAATTTATGGGGGGGGCTTTATTAAAGCAAAAAATTCGAATCAACGATTCTTAGAAATTTTGTTTGTCTGTTTGTATGTTTGTACGCGTATCACGCGAAAACTAATGCATGTAATCGAATGCAGTTTTCATCGATATGTTGCTTAATGTCTAACTTAAAATATAGAAGAACAAAAATTTAAGAGTTGCCACCTACTTTAAAATTGCAGTTGCAGATGCTGCTCAACTTAAAACCGAATAAAGCGAAGTGGCTCCTTTCAAGCCCCCTCTCTTTCTGTTGTGAAACAAGACTTCACCCGAGTGAGTTACCGCATCTCACACATGGCTTGCTCACATTCACCTAGAGTGCGCGAACGGGGATGCCAGATTGGGGATTGAGTAAAGTGGCGCAGCTGTAACTGCATTCCAAGAAGAACGACAATAAGGAGAGTAAAGGCTTTCTGGACTAACAAAAATTCATCTACGGGACTTGGGCCATGACGAAACGTAGTCTGTGCGTCTAGTTTTCATAATAAAATGTTTAGTCTGTCGAATAAATATAACCCTAGAATATCAGCCATAATACACTATGCGTCGCAAATGTATTCGGTGCACATTCGTAATGATTTGACGTAGTGTAAACGTTAATAATTAAAATGCGTGTGCGTATTTGTATGTGTGCATAGGTACACATACATACATATAAATCTGATTATATACATTGCTTTTCCATTTTACCTCTCGCTCGGTCGGTCTATTCATCTCACGGAAAATATTCGAAAATAATCCATCAATCCAATCGCGTGTATCCATATCGAGGTAACCATATAATTCGATTACCGAACAGGCCTGCGATTAATAAAAATTGTTCGCATCAAAATTAAGGTAGCCGAAAAATTGTAAATAAAATCGATTGGCAGCAAAAACAAGCAAATCAACAAAAAGCGAAAAAATATTATATAAATCAGGATGCAGGCGCAACAACAACAAAGAGTACAACGTCGCCACATGATTGTATACATACATACGCATACGCTTAAATTTATGTTTATTGTACATGTTTGGGTGCAACAAAATATTTAAATATACATACATACATACATACACCCAGGCATAACAGCAATAAAATAAAAGTCGGCATAGTCGGCATCAGTATCCAGCAGCGGTCGCACCAGCAAAAATAGCTACAACAACAACAACAATAACCAATTTATAATAATACACTGAGGTATGATGTGCGTTGAATAGGCGATGGGCGATATCGATGAACATTGCTCGGACTCGACTCTGGCGCTTATTTCGCATGCAATTCAGTAACAAAAAAAAAATGCAGCTGCAAACAGCAGCTTCAAATTAAATAAAATTAAAATATGCAAAGGAGAAAGAAATCGAATTTATTTTTGAATGGCAGCAATAAAAAAGGAATACTTAAAATGCACTGCGATATACATACATACATATATCGTCAATAGACACGAATAAAGGGGCGCTAGTGTTGCGACGGCGAAAAAAGACGCATAAAAAAAATTTTACGAAAAAAAAGGCGCGTAGTAATAGATTTATACTTGGCCAAGGACTGTCACTTCAGCATCATTCCACCAAATCTTTTCCGTCCGAGACAGGTCGACCTTCACCCCCTTCGAATGTTTTGTACCGAAAAAATATACCCCCTTTTTTTTATTTTGAAATCAAAAATATTTCCCATGTATTTTATATGGGGAAAAAACTACTTTTCGTAGAAATATAGAATCAATATAATTACTTATTAAAAATTTTTTTCATAGTACCTATATTTTATAGGTTCGCCAAAACCCCCAGAAAATGCAATGGCGGGATAAATGAAAAATCTTTAGTATTAAAAATTGGTTAAATAAATAATTGCGTATTGTTATTGGAAGCCTCCTGAAGAGAACCAAAAACATTGCTTTTCCAGAATTGGATACTTTTACGAAAAGTTGGTTTTTCCCCATATAAAATATGTACATGGAAAACTTTGAGCGCTTTGAGCGACCTCTAAATATTTTTTTTTAAATTACAAAATAAAAAATAGGGGTATTTTTTCGATATAAAACAATCCTAGATCCTAAAATTTCGACTTTACTTATTTTGGACCAGCCTAATGTTCACACTTAACAACTGCCCAATTGTATGTAGCAGCTTCCATTACTTAATCGATGATTTATGTACATGCATATTATAAAACAAGTGTTTAAATAACCAAAAATGTGTGACCATTTTCCCGCGATCTGTTTTTATGATCAGTTTTTATTGTCAAATCGATATTTTCATTTCTCAAAACCAGGCGCTCATATATGTACATATGTGAAGTAACAAGTTTTCTATTTTTACGCAGAAAATTGTTTGTACACCAATCAATTTTAATATTCATAAGACTGTTAAAATTTAAAATTACACATTTTCCGTACAAAATTGTGTCATTTTAAATTCTAACCGACTGATAAATTAAAATTGATTGGTTTACCCGGACACAAAATTCTACTTACAATAACAGGCGAAGCTTTCTCTTTTTTTTCTGACATTCAGCTGCCCTAAGTCAAATTTTATAGACAAATTTTCAAATGAGGCAGTGTCAAAATATTTCTTCTCGCTCTAACTAACTCCACCATGTTAAAAGAGGAAATTATAAAGTACTACAAACAAATGTGTGCGTACACAAAATTTGCTACTTCATATCGTCGCTACCATGTCAAACTATCGAAAGTGCTAAAATGCTTTTTCATTTACTTTACGTTGCGCATGCCCTTAGAAGATACTTAAGTTGGCAAATTGCTACTATGGAGAAGTTGAATGATAGAAAGTCAAACCTCCATGCGCTTGCTGACTACTGCTGCACCTTGAAAAGCGATGATAACAGGATCCGCAAAAGAAAATGTTTGAGGATTTCATTCCAAAGCGCGGAAAGTGTTACGAGACAAACGGCTGGCTAATGATGAATCTGGGATATTGATTTTTTAGTGTTGATTTGTTTATGAAATCACTTTGTTTTTGAAAATAAATTCATATATTGAGATTTTTAATAATGCACTATTTTTCTGAGTAGGGTTGCCACCTATTAAAATGTTAACAGATTTTCGCCGTTCGTTTGGACTATAAAACGAGATACCCGATGCAAGTGCACGGTCTTCGCATCTACAAAAAGTTTATTATTTTCTAAGTAGGGTTGCCACCTATTTAAACTTACTATCTTCTATACATAGTATAAAGGAAAGTTGATATTATGATTGGAAAGAGATATTTTAGCAGTCGCGCCTAAACACAGGGTAATACTCCAACCCATATAATGATTTAGAAAATTCTCGACTACTAGTACATTTTAATTGCAAGGTTTGTTTTTTTTTTTTTTTTTTTGTATGTACCATAATCAACGGAGAATCGCTGTTCTTTACGCTAGTATTTGCTATTATTTTGCAATTTCAATATAAAATTGAACGGCGTTTATTAAGAGCTTGTGACTTACAATTGCATACCTTGAAGGCTGCTAACCTGCTTGCAAAGCCAATTTCGAATCATTGTCTATAATGGACTTAAGTAATTAAATGGGAATTAAAAACAAGCAAAAACGAGTTGGACGAGTTGTGTGAAGGTTGCTGTGCAATTACGCAAATTACAAAAGCCTCGGCTAATAACCGGAACCACCTTTACAAGCCACCATCCGGCTACAAGCAGCAACAACAACAACGAAAAAATGGAACGAATGCAATACAAGCTTGCGCAGCAAAATTGCATTCCTTGTGCGGCGGAAAAAGAGGGGGTGGCTGTTAGGTTGAATGAGCGTAAGCGGAAGCCAACCGGACAAAGGACAAAGGCTGCTAGAAAAGAAGCGGCAGATGCTTCAACAACATACCACACAGCCTGATAGTTGAATCAAGGCTGGCTGGTTGGTTGGTTGGTTAGTTGCTTGCTTGGATGGATGCTGGTCGGTTTGGCCGCTTGGTCAGAGGGATCAAAGCAAAAGGCACAAAAGCCATTGCAGCCGTAAAGCAGTTGCCTGTTGCCAGCTATCACCTCTTAGCCAGCAGCAACAATCAGCTGCGAATCTCGCATGTCTTATTTGTTATTGTTGTTGTTGGTGTTTGGTGTTGCCTACTTTTGTTGGACATTTTACCTGTTCGCTTTTTTATGGCTCCTATAAAGTTGGCTATTTAACTTGTGTTTGTTGGTGTTTTTTTTGCTTAGTTGCTGCCAACGTCACTGTGTTATGCTATGCATTGTTTGTATGTACGTATGTATAGGTGCTAGTAGGTAATCAAGTAAAATTCAACTCACCTTGGGGTTAAGTACGGTACACTTGGTGGGCAAGCCCATGTGGCATTGTGCCTTAATTAGTGTATTTATGACGACAGTCTTGCCACCACCTGTTGGACCAACAATCATAGTCGAGTGTCGGGTCATCATGGTCTCATACATTTGCACCACTTTATCCTCCTGTATTTGGGTGGGTTGCATTGAGGTGGTGGCATTGAATGGGCACCAGGCGTCAAGGGCAGGCCATTAAGTTCCAGTAGGTCGCAGTCATCCATTTAAGCAGTTGACCAGTTGATGAGTTGATGAGTTGCAAATGGACGTGGCCGACAAGCGATGATGGACAGTTTTGTGTTTGCATTTGAAAATACATAGTTGAAAGAGGCCAAATGAAGTTTTTTAGTTTTTTTGAAAAATAATTACTAAAATATTTTGCAATATTCTTCCGTTGAAAAATAATTACTAAAATATTTTGTAATATTCCTCCGTTGAAAAGTGCGAATCTCTTTGTGCAGCATGTCAAAGTGTCAGCTCTTGTAGCTTTGTTTTAACGGTGAAGCTCAAAGCGGAAAACCACTCATCAACGCCCGCAGAGGAAGTAGAAATAAAAGAAGGCACGCTAAGGCAAAAAGCAGCAGTTCGCTTCGCAGGCAAAAGACGATGAAGCAAATAGCGATGCGCTATTTTTCTTGCAATTGCCTTACGTCTTGTCTACTCTCGACTTTATTCTACTTGTCTTCGGCGCTTGCCAACTACCTTTCTCGCACAATTCAAATCATGTGAAGCGGCCACTTGCTAAAGATTGACAAAACGCAACATTGTTACGCTCTATTTAAAATGGTTGTTGAGCTTTTTAGTTTTTTTTTTTTTTTTTTTGAAGACCGTTGGTGAAGAGCCTCAAGGGATATTCTAGTCCATATTTTTTTTTTTTTAAGTTCTTGACTAAGCTCTCAAGTGTCAAGCTGTTGACTGTACAAAGAACTTGAAAAGTGTCAGCGCGAATTAAGAAGTGACAACAAAGGAGCACTAAGGATTTGCGCTGCCACTTTTTAGCGCGTGGACAAGCAAGCGGGAAGGGAAATTTTAGGGCAGAGCTAGTTTATTGTGCGCTATAGCTTACCTGATCTGCTAAAAGTACATAGCCGTCGCTGACGAGCGTATGCCGCACGGCAGCATTAAAGTCCGGGTATCCAATTCGTGGGCAGTCAATGCCGGGGAATAAGTCCTGAAACGAAAACAAGATATATTTTGAAAATCATTCGAATTTAAAAGATTATACAAATATATTTTATATTCTATCTTTGTAGTGTAGTGGTTAGAAGTGCACACTGTCAGCTGGTATCAATTCCAGTTTTCGAATAACATCTAAAACAGTGATGCACAAGTGAGCCAACGATGCATGAACGATCTTTGTGTAACGTATACGCCATGGTTCACCAAGCAATTTTGCATCTTTATTCAGTGTTTTGCCAGTGCCTGCAAATGTTAAGCTTAGTGAACATTTTAAACTAAGGAACCCATTGCATAAGAGGAAGTTCCATTTATTTAAGCCATTTCTTTTTAAATGTGTACGTGTATATGAAATTCACTTGCTGCTTCTTTTTTTGTTGATGGCTAATTTTGTTATTATAATATTGAAAAACAAGCTATACGAAAAAAGTTTTTTATACGGAAAATGCAATTAAGTTAGGAAAACTTGAACGAAATTGTGTGAAAAAAATCAATTATGTAGCAAATGCGCATAAAGTTCTTACATATTTAATTAAATTTTCTAGTAAGTGTTATTTGCGGTTTTCCTTTCTTAGATAATGAACCAAATATTAAAATGATAGGAAAATTATACTAAGAACTTCTTAACATAAAAACTAAAAAAAATTTGGTGGATATAAGCGAGTGTTTAATGCTCGTATCGATAACCAACATCTGCGCACGCAACCATCAAAGAGAAAGTTAGCCCTAAATGCAATTGCTTGCTTTCGAAAAATAATGCAGTGTGGAAGAGTGCCACTCCTTACGAGATTGCCGTGTTAAGTGTTTTGGGTAAAATTGGAAATGCCAAGTGAAGCCAAGTTCTTCTCCACATTGTCTTTTCAATATAGAGGAGGCCTTCCTCTGCTCTGTTACCAGCATCGCGATCCGCGTTGAACACTTTCAGAGCTGGAGCATTTCGGTCTATTCGAACGACATGACCTAGAGAGAGAGAGAACTTTACTACTGAATTGCCTACTCAGTCCAAAGTAGCACTTGTTGGCAAGAGTGATTCTCCGTTGGATTTCAATGCTGACATTATTATCAGTGTGAATGCTGGTTTCCAAATAAAGAAAGTCGTCTACTTTTTCAAACTTGTAACTGTCAACAGTGACACCCTTCACAAAAAAAAAAAAATTCTAAAAAATCAACGGTCGTTTTAAACAACTTGAAACTTGAACTTTCTGCAATTGAATGGGCTACAAAACTGCATACCCGGAAATTTTCTAAATACTCTAATTAAAAATTTTAAAATTTTGCTGACAATATTTTTAAGTTTAATCAATTTTTTTTTTATTTATGCAAGCTTTTAAACTTTTATTATTGTAATTTCTGTTTTAGATTCAATTACATTTTAAATAAAAATTATTAAAAATAAATAAAAATCTTTTTGAATTTCGGTTCCACTTAGTTGAGCGCATCTGTAAAATAAGAATTTTCACTTTACAAACCGATTTTGCTATTCAACGATATTTTTGCATTGGCCCATGCAAAAGTTCTTAACAAGCAGAAAACCTTGATGCCTACGGCACTGTTCATTGTTGTTGGAGGATACCATGTATGTAGCTTGTTAATGGTACCTTGAGCTTAAATTGCCACCATATATTTTGGTTGAATTATGAAAGTGACTTTCATTAAGTCAGGTATCCTAATATACGCACTACATAGATACTCATTGCATATATATCGCACCATTAATATGATAACGAAGTACATATTTCAAAATTTCAGTTTTGTGGGAAAACGTAATAAAAGTTTTATCAATTCATACAGTTGGTATACAAAAAGACAGATGCAAAGACACACATATCTTCACCATAGTTGCGAAGTATGGTTATCTGTTAAACTGAACATATTCTACTTATCAAGCTCATTATATGCATAATGAAATCTCCAAAAACGTTGATTTTGAGTTACAGCTCTTTATTATTAAGCATGCAATATGTATGTAGATAAATGTGCACATACATACATACATATGTATGTATGTAGCTATTCATGCACCTGTATATTGTATTACTTATAGCTTAGTTGCTTGCGCAAGCTGCAACACCTCAGCGTTGCGTTGACAAAATGCGCCTACGGCAACGCCACACACACACACACACACACACACACTTCCATGTATGTCTCGATATCTAAATACATTTGCGCTTACCTTAATAAGCCCCAAAAACAAAGGCACATCCTCAAAGACAAACTTCGGAAAGTTCATGTCACGCAACACACGCATTAGTACAACAGCCTCAGGTAGATCCTCCGACGTACGTTTCATTACGCCTGCCATACGCAGCACCGCATTCAGCGAACGCAAACCCCAATCGTAATGGCATTGCTTGGAGAGTTGCTCCTCAGCCAGCTTGTAGAGTACTGTCATTTTCTTTGCCAGAACCTTTAAGAGTAATTATCGTTATTTTTATGTAAATATTCGAAAGACGAAATGTGTGCGTCATTGGTGTGCGGTATGTGGTTGTGGTTAAGTTGCGAAGGTGGAGGAGGTGTAAGTAAGCTGCATGCTGATGGTGAATTTAAAGTGAGTGAGTGTGGATGAGTTTGTATGGTTGCGCGGAAATTTAACTTCTATTGCGCCAAACAAGTGTGGTTCCTGTTTAAAATTTGTTGCTGTCAGCACTGCTGTTACTGCCACACTGCTGCTGCCACTTTGTCGTTAGAGTTTGGATACAGCGCCACACCACATTTTGGCAACTTAATAATCGCATTATTGTTATGATGATATTAAAATATAAGCATATGAAGTCATTGTGGGCGCAATAAATCGCGCTTGCAACCAACAACTAGTAACAAGAACAACAACAAGCAGCAATAATAAACAAAGTCGGCATTGCCAACTAAGAGTAGTTAAAAGTTAATGATTCACATTTTGTTAAATGTACTTATGTATGTACAGACACACATACTTGTACTATAGGCTGCATTTAATTTTGCTAAAGAATGTGTGGGTGGGTAAGTATGTATTTTGAATGCTTAAGTGGCAATATTGAATGTGAATATGGTCGTATATGCATGTATGTATATGTATGCGTGTTAATGTGTAATATGCGCTACTTACTTTGGCTGTTAAAAATCCATCAGAGAAAAGCGATATTAAGCAGATCAACTCTAAATCCGGTTTAATGCAGGTCACCGGCCTGAAGAGCGCTTTCACTGATTCCGGCAACTCCGTACGGCCTGCATAGCCGGGATTCATGGTAACAAAGACGCCCACCTTGCGGTCGAGTTTGATGTCACTGCCTTCGAACTGCGTAGGAAAGGTATGGATATAAGAAAACAAATAAGAAGTTATTAATTCTACTTAAAATATTATTTAATAATTTCACTGTGGTACAGTTAAACATAAATGGACTAACGTGAAAAGTGTGCGTAATATATTAAATTAAAATTAAAATTAGAAAGCTGTTTTTGTTTAATACTCGCATGAGGGCTAAATATTTACGAGGCTGTTTGCTTAATTACCTTGCAAGGTTGTGCCACTTTTGTAACGAAGTTTTTAGTAAGTGTATGCAAAGTTTTCTAATGAGAGTGGAATTAGTGGAAGTAGTGCAAGTGAAAAAACCTTATTAAATCTTCACACGCAAAATTTTTAGTTCACTTATACTTTCCTTTAAATACATTTATTTTACAACTGGATTATAAAACCATAAAGCTGCTTGAACTACATTTGTTTACAAATGCAATGAATAGCTGTAGTTGAAAGTAAAATTTTAGGTAGCAGACCATAATCAAGCCATCAAGGAAAAGTCAACTCTTGTTAGGAAGCTATAGCCTCGTTGTAATCAGCGGAGCTCTGGGTACTTCGTAGCGGAAGAAATCGAACGCAGTGTTCCGAGCCTGGCCCCAAACGGATACTTTTTTACGCACATCCCTCCAAGATGGGTAGTCTCTGGAGTAAGGGTCAAATAAACATCTTCACAGACGGATGGAAGCTGCATGAGAGAGTTGGAAGAGGTGTCTACTGTCGTGAACTCTCAGAAGATCTCATGTTCAGACTGGCGGATCTCTGCAGCGTCTCTCAAGTGGTGGTGGCCATTGTTAAAGAGGGAGCAAATTGGCACCAATGTATTGTCGACTATCACAATGACACCACTGGAAATTGAAGGACTTATAAATGGGATATACTGCTAACCATTGAGGTCACCACCTCGGCCAAGGAGGGAATAGGAGAATCGTTGGCAGCCCGCAGCCTGCTCCTGGACAGATGGGCTCACGGTCAGTCAGCGAGTGCTGGGCGAAAACCCCGGCAAGCAAAGTTGTCGGACCCTTGAGGCCGGTTGTTGACAGCAGGCGGTAAAGGGAGCTTCTGCAGAAGGCTAAGCGACATCTCTCGATTCTTACAGGTGTACAACCTGTACATTGCCCTTTAGGAACTCACGCGGTCCGAATTGTTATCGTGACGGATACCTACTGCCACAGTTGTTTGGAAGGCGAGGTGGAATCATCTCAGTTGTCCGGCATTCGCTAGATTTAGGCTTAAGAACCTCGGTGCGCATTTCATCAGAACTCCTGGAAAGCCCTCCGGAGTTGGCATCAGCTGTATGCGGAACTTTATTTTAAGTACCCAGCGCTTTTCTTAGTTTAAGACAGAGAACTTGTAGTTACCCATTTGCGGCTTATTGAAAACTGAACCTTATGTCTAAGAAAAAGTCCGCTCAGTGATTGATCATGACTTTGCTTTGCTTGACAATGCTTTTGCAAACAGTAACTATTTTCGAATAGCCAATCTTCTAAAAGGTCTCTAGAAAGGTATGGAAATCATCGGAATACCCCAATAGAATCTGCCAACCAAATACACCCCAAAGGTTATTTGGGTGCGAGTATCGTCCAAACTATGTCTTAGGACAAATTTCCCCGAGTTGACAAAGGACATGTGGAGTAACATGTCAAATCTGCCCGATACAGTATCATTAAGGCTCACTGTCTTATGGCAGCGCACATCAATAGAGTGTACTTTCCGGCGAATGATTATTGTCGCAGCAATCGTAATGACGAAGACATCGAGAAAATTGAACTTTTTCTTTCCCACGGCCCAGGTGTGGCAAGACTTAAGTAGGTGGCAGTATCACCTTTTAGTACTTTTGCAGCTGTCTGGCGGACTTAAGCTTGACGAAAATTGCGAACCCTAACGATTCATTAGAAAAACTAACTGGCTATTTTCCTAGTTAAACGTTCCGATGCAACATTGAATCAACTAAGTGACATAACAATAGTCCTCTTTGGCCTAAGTGTGCCTCCAACTGAGACGCGCATAAGGGCAGCTAAAACAATCTAACCTCATTTAACGTATAAATAAAACGTATTTACAAATTTTCGCCATTATGGCTTCACTTACAATAATACGATCTAGTTTCCTTATCAATCCATTCCTTATCGTTTGCAGCTGAGTAGATATTACGCTCAACACAGACACATCGATGCGATTGAATTCGTCAAAACAACCCCAGGCACCGCATTGCGACAAACCGGACAAAATTGTACCCACAGCGCGGAAGTCCATGCCTTCACCACAATTGGTGACAACACACAGCAGCGCCATAGCCTTTGCCAAATCTTTAACGGTCTCCGTTTTACCAGTGCCAGCAGGTCCAGCCGGCGCGCCACCCAAATTCATAAGCAACGCCTGTGTTATCGTCAAATAAATGCGATCCGTTAGCGGCGTGATGACCAAACGCCCATTCAAGCCCATATATTCATAACCATATTCGAATTGGCCTGAACACTGAACGACATACAGATTGTCGTACAATTTCAGCCAATAGAAACGTAATTGACTCTCCCAACTGAATTCGCTTGCGTCCAAAATGTTATCACGCACAAAAGCCTCGATTATATCGCGTGCGTGCACATCGATTGTGGTGATAGTTTTGAATTTGAGACGATCGTTACGGGTCAAATTTGAGCGCACCTTAATGACCAGCTCTTCGATTTGATGATTCTGCTTTTCGAGGAAATCCTTCATGGCTCGCATATTGTGATGATTGGTAGCCTGGTCGAAAGCCTCCTCCACCTCGGCTGTCCACCACACAAGTGAAGCGGCAAGCCCCACCATGCCTTGATAGTTCAGCATCCAGTCGGGCCTGCAGAGGCAGGAGAAAAAAAGGAAAATCCATAAGTAAATGATGTGCAATTGAAATAAAGGCGTCGTAAAAATGTGGAAGAGCTTAAGTGAGCAGCGGATGGTAGCGCATTGCATTCATTTGAATGAAGATATGTATGCACGTACATATGTGTAGAAATGTGTGTGCTACGTGAGAAAAGAAACCAAGAACGCCGTTCGTTCGCCAGCCAGCTGCCTGGTTGGATGGCTGATGGGCGAATGCGAAGCATTCGATTCCGGCTACTTGCTGTGATATTATGTACTCTCAGCATAATCGCTGGTAATAAAATGTAAATCGCACAAAACGACAAAATTATTCATTGTTGGCAATAAAATGTTGCAGGCGGTGCGCTACCGAAGATGACAGTCTTGGCAGCACAAAGCTTAGCGGCGACACTTACAATGGTGACAAGGAGGAGCGCAACTCCAGCCATTACGTCATGCTCAATTGGACAGTGTAATAAAATACTTTCCAAGCTGCTAAGCGCTTGCCTTCGCCCTCCACCACGTCCGAAAGCAAATAGGGCCTTCAAGTTCGCACTGCCAAACTGTGCAGCACGATAAATGAGCCGAGCGATGAGCATTTCCACCCAAAAGCTTACCTTGTTATTTCCAGATCAATGCCAAAGTCATAGATGGCACGCTTGGTGATGAAACGATTTGAGCGTCGCATCTCATCCAGCACGTCGCACATCCAGTTCTCAACGCGACCCTTAGCGCGCACTGTAAGAGGCAGGATCAAAAGTGATTCGGGGTGAAAGTCGATGAAGTTTGAGTTGGGAGTGCAAGTGTGGCGTATCGACAATGTCAGTATTGAACCACAATATTATAAAATCATAAATAATAACAGTACAAAATCAAAATATACTTGGCAACAAAAACAAGCGAGCTGGAGTAGCAAAAGAAGCCAACAAGAAGAGAAACGCAGTTATTTTAAGGACAATAATAAAAAGAAAGCGTAATAAGCAACAGCAGTCGTGGTGCCGATAATCATCTTTGGAAATCGAAAACAAAATTAAAATTCTCGAGTGTACGCGAGGAGATTGGCGAAGCCGAGGGTGGTGCGCCATTTAATAGCGCGGTCAGTGGCGGAACTGATTGTGAAATAAGAAATTATGGATATTGTTGTGGCTGCACCGTGATTTGCATTGAGTTTGTGCGAAGCCAGCACCGCCAATTATCAATGTTCGGGGTAGAATAACCGTCAAAGGACATCCGGATCATTGCTACAATTAATTAAAAGCAATAAAGAATACAAATAAAAAGAACTTTCCGATTTCCGACATAAAAAGTTCAATTTAATTTTGCCAATTCAGCGTTCATCCACTGCAACGAACCAAAGCGATGGGAAACAAAGAGAATAAGTTGAGGGTGATCAAATCGCTTGTGTCGTTTTAAGGTTTTACGAAATAAGTTATATTTAAAAAAATAGAGGAGAATAAATATGTATAAATAAATAAATTCAAAAGTTAAAAAAAAAATAAATACATAAGAAGAAAATAAAAATAATTAAATTAAAAAAAGTAATAACAAGTTTCTAAACAATAATGGAATTTAAAAGATATTTATTTTAAAATATAATTAAAATAAAAAAAGAATGACATAACAACTAAATTTAAAAGAAGTAATAAAACAAGTTTCTAAAAATTAAACGATGTTATAAAATGTTTCCTTTTAAAATAATACAATCGAAAAATTAAAAGAAAACTGAATTCGGAACGAAAAAAATAAATTATGAAAAAATAATGTTGATGATCAAATACATTTTGCACCGCGGAGAGGCAATGTTTTTTGGAAGAAACGAAATAACCATAATATAATTAACTGTAAATTACGTGCTATTAAAAAAAAGTGTATGTTTCTTTTTACAACAATAAGTTAAACAAAAAATAAAATAAAAAGGAAAATGAAATAAAATAAGTTCCTTAAAATTAAATGAAACTAAAAAAAGTGTTTTAAAATAATAAAACCTAAAAGCTTAATTAATAAAAGAAAAGGGAAATGATTAAGAGAAAGAACAAATTAAATGAAATTAAAAATATTTTTCTTTTAAACAATAAAATCCAAAATTAAAGAAAATTAAAATTAAAGGAAATTAGTTTTCTAAAAGTCAGGTAAAATAAAAAACATTGTTTTAAAATAATACAATCTAAATATTAAAAATAAATGAATTTGCAAAACATTTAACAAGGAAATAATAAAATAAGTACCTAAAATTTAAGTGCAATAAATAATGTTTCTTTTCACAACAAGGAAATCTAAAAATTAAATGAAAATTATCAAAAAAAAACATTATAAAGGAAAAGAAGATAAAGTAAGTTCCTAAAAATTAAATAAAATTAGAAATAAATATTTTTAAAATAATCTAAATATTAAATCAAGAATAAAAAATAATAATTAAAAAAAGAAAAAACAAATGTAAACAATAAAATCGGACGCCTATTACCGTAGGTATTTGAAGAACGATGATGGCTAACTATTTTAGCGACACGATTCCGCAAGACTAAGGGCCAAATGCACAGAACTCCGAATCAGACGTTAACTGCTGAAAATCTATAGTTAACTGCCGATTCCGAGTTCACTATGCATTGTGAATTTGGCTGCCTATGGAACTTTATTTTGAGTGCCCAGCTTTTTTTTCCTTAACTTTGTATGGTTATAGGCACAAATCCAAATCGTTTTACTAATTCTATTCACGTGCCATTTAAATTTAGCTTTTGCCTAATATCTAATCTTCTGTTTGAGGATCCATC
Organism: Rhagoletis zephyria; assembly: GCF_001687245.7. NCBI lineage: Eukaryota > Metazoa > Arthropoda > Insecta > Diptera > Tephritidae > Rhagoletis > Rhagoletis zephyria. The sequence continues at coordinate 324,522 of NW_016157132.1, read as the reverse complement.
ACTATTTTTTAAGAATACAATGCAGAAATCGAAATATTAACTTAAAACCATAACGATCTTTCTAGAGCGCGAAAATTTATTTATACCTAAGCGTTGGAATATTCTGTTTCAGGTCAACGGTAAGCGTTCGCTGTGCAAGTTAAAAAAGTGACAGGGACTGGGAAATGTTATTTGGAATGTTCTCTATCGAATGTGACTAATTTTTGTAAGTTTCCTTCAAATTCTGTCAAATTGGTTTATGGTCGCCTAAATCATTCACCTATGTGCGTTGACCTTCATTTTATGATTTCATTTTTGTATAGTATATATTTTTATGTTTTATTTATTTTTTTTCACTTTGATTATTATTTTTCACTCGTTCTACCACACCTTTTTTATTACCCTTATTGCCATTATTATTTTGTATATACATATATATAATTCAATGTAGTGGTGCTCGAGCAATCTACTGTAGCAAGTCGCAGTCTGAGCAGTCTGAGCAGTCAATTGTAATTAAGTGTGGCTCAAGCATTCGCTTTGGTGGCGAGTCGTTTTACCCAGCGATTTCACGTTGGACAATATCCATTCATACTTACCGCTATGGCGGAATTCCATCACCTCACCCTCGCTGGATATCATTGCAGTCACGATGGGCTGATCCGAATTGTCCTTGGAGAAGCGCAGTGACTTAATGTTATCGTACATCTGTGTGGCGGGTATATGAAAAGAAATGAAGAGAAGAATTAAAAAATAAAAAAAATATTATATGTATGTATGTATGTGGTTTGTGCCAGCAATGGTGCATTAAATAAAAAAAACAAACAAAAATAATAACAATAAATTGCGGAGCAGGCAACGTCCATGAAGGATGTAGTAAATCAGTTTCTCGAATATAAAAACTTAATAACGAAAGTAAAATCGCATTTATTGTTCGTTGATGCGATATTAAATAAATTTGAAAAATTGCGTAAAAACAATAAAGGAGCTAGACGCGCGTGTTAAGCGCGCAAACAAAGAAAGAAAATGAAATTAATCAGATTCAGGTTAGTATACGCGTACGTACATATGTACATTCATAAATACATATACATACTTATATGTTTATTAGGGATGTTAATTTTTCAGCATTTTCCAATGCCGGGATTTTCCGAATGCCGTTATCACAATACCGGCATCCCGGGATTATTCCAGGCATTCAGATATGCATTACTTTTCAAGAACTTAAATCGAAAAAAATTGCTCTTATATTGTTTGAGAAGCTCTCCTACCATAAACTAAATAATAAATAAGTGGGTTTGAAACCCACATTTTTATTTAAAGTGACATTTTTATTTGTTCTCTCTTACGTCAGGATTTATTTTAAAGGAATTGGTAAGTTCAAAGATATAATTGATTCCAAAAATTGTTTAAAAAATTCAATGCGATGTAAAATAAAAATATGGGTACCAAATGCAAGAAGAAATCTGTTTAGAATTTAAAAAAACTTAAAATAGTTTGGATTCACAAGGATGAATAGGTAATTTTTCAAGCTGATAAAGTTAGAAGAATGGAATTCGAGGATGTTATCGAGTTTATACAAGTTCTTAGCATATAATTTTTTTTGAAAACCAAATATTGGGAGATTTCAAGGATACAATCCCAACAAGCAAAATAAACTTAAAGAAAGTTTTTTTTAAGTTTTCAATTATAAACATTAAGCTTACAAAACGTTGATTTTTTGTTTATAAAACGCTTGAAAGTAAGCGTAATATAATCGAAAAGGAACATTGGTTATAAGCGTAGAAATATAAACTTGTAATAAATGTTCAAAAGAAAGCTTTTTATAAGCGTAAAAGTGTAAACTTATAATAAAGGTTCAAAAAAAGTTTTTTATAAGCGTATGAATATAAACTTACTAAAAATTTTCAAAAGAAAGCTTTTTATAAACATTTTTATAACCCTTTATTTAAAGATATTTCATTAAAAACTCATACATAGATTGCTTAACATCTAGAAACTAAACGAAATGCGAATTTTCGGCGGACTCATCTACAGTCGCGAAAATATAAATAGGGAATAGACATTTTAGCATACAAATTCACAATAACACATACAAATTAAGCATAAAAAAGTTAATTATTACATCTTGTTGCGTGCTTTCAATTACTTGCGGTTATTGGCAAATTGGAAAAGCGACATCGATGCAGCTATATATTCCGCTTCATCGCCGCCATTCTCATTGATGAACTTTTCTGAAAAAAATTTAATACATTTTTAATTGAATGTTAAACTAAGAAAGGATAAGGGGAACTCATCATTTGAAGACTCGAATGCTCCACCGATTAGCGCAGCGGGTCCTGGATTGGATTTTTTTTTACCACATTGGTTTTATTTAATTTTTTCTTTTAATAATATATTTAAAAAAACGTAAACACGTCACTTACGATTGAAAAAATTTTATATTTACTACTTCATGTCGTTGGCATTTACATTTCATTTATAAGTTTAAGTTATTTATAAACATTCGCTCTCAAAACTTATTAAAGGTTTATTTGAAAAAACTTTTAATAAGCTTAATATTAAAAATGCTTATTTAACGCTTATTATAGCAAACTTAATTTAAGTTATTTTTAAAAACGTTTACTGAAATGCTTGTTGGGATTTTAAAAGGATATTTTCAATACTTACCAGTCCTTCTGCACCAAAAAGCTTTAATCTGTTTAAATTCTACAGGATTTCCTCTTTAATTTGATACCCATACTTCTTCTAAGCACATTTCTCTGAATTTTTTAAATCATTTTTGAATTACATCTGTCAGAGTGAAAAACTAAAAACGCAATTTTACTATATGTATTTGGCCCATGCCTTCACGAATGTGTTGATATATGTGTTTAAAATTTACTATCGCGCGGTGTTATATGTATAATGAGCTAGAAATTTAAAAAAAAATATTAATTATTAAATAAAAAAAGGAATATAGCCAATACTGGTCAAAAAAATCAGTTTCTATTATTGCCATCAGTGCAAATTACAAATCCCGAAAATCCCGGGGTTATTTGCCAAGAATCCCGAGATTTTTGGAATCTTAAAATGGCCGGGATCCCGGGAAACTCCTAATGTTTATACACACATACATAAGTATGTATGTGCGTACCATGGTTGAATGCCTAGTAAATAGGCAACATTAACGTCAACATGTGGCTGCGTAACGTCACAAAAATAAATGCCCAACATATTAACGCATACAAGTTCATAAACAGCAACATTAACTTTTTTTTGGCGTCAACCAGATATATGTATGTACACATGTACACAGGCTATGGTGATACATAGTTATTCATTTATATACATAAATATATGCATTTTCATAGGACAAGGAATAGACAGGCACACATCATATATACATATACTTATTTATAAGTATGTCAGAAGGTGTCGGTAATTTGTTGGTGACATATGCTTCAGTTGAGTTAATGCTCCCTACAAGCAATGAAGAAATTACGAGAAACGAGGTAAAATGTTCAAAAGCCCTACTTTCTTCGATTTCTTATCTTAAATATGCTTAACAGGTTTAGCTTTCGTAACTTATAGACTTCGCTTATTCCGTTTAGATCCTAAATTATATACTGTGCATCACTATTGTACTACACGATACCTGTAGGTAAGGTTACGTTACCTTCTCTGTGGTCCTAGTAGTTTTCTCACAAAGAGCTTAGCTAATACTTAGCTTCGCCAAGAGTTAGAATATATGTAGACACCGAATTGAAATCTTGTTCGTGGTTCTACGTGGCTTAGTAATTTGGGGGATAGTTCCGTATGCAGAGGTCCATGCATGTGTGGAAAGTTTATGACCGACATTCTTCAGAGAGTAACCTGAAATAATTCTTTTGAATGCGGTTTAAGGAGCTGTGGTTAAGCGAATACTTAAGTTCAGGCTCAAATTTTGCACAGAAGAAGTGAGCTAAAGCTTAGGAATTTGTATTGAATATCTAGTCGGAGCTTAAGCTCACTTTTTTGCTTGACGAACCTTGGTTCCAGATTCAACGATAAACGAATAGTCATAAATCCGCATTTAGGCTGAATACCAAAAAGTCGATGTGACCAAAAATAACGACTTTAACGCTAAGAATATTTGCTAAAACAGTCTGAAAATTCCCTATATACAATCTATGGAGATGACATTTGATAAATAAAATTTGGAAGATAAGCATAGTATAGAGCATTTTCTCTGCAGACGTCCGGACTTCGCCAGACTGAGTTGGTGTACTTTTGAGCCGGAAGATTCATAAGATGAGAGGAGTAATGAATTCCCATACCCATTTGTCGCCCCAATTCATCATATTCTCCAAATCATTATTCAGACGAATGAATGGAAGAACGCCCTATCTCGATTGCCGGTTCGAATACGCCCTGGCGTTCTTCAACCAAATTATGTAAAACGGGGAGCTTCATCCACATAAGGATGAAGTAGGAATATAGTATTCTGCGCTCACCGTTAAGAAATCGAAATCTATTATAGAGTTATAGTAGAATGAGATATGTGAAAAACATGTGAGATTTAATCTGATCGCGATGGGATTGAGCTTCAAAGTTTCCAAAAAGTACGGCCTGCTTCACCCAGGTTTAGCCTCTAAACTATCGGATTATTTTTTTTTAGTAAAATACATTTACTCAACTTTGTTTTTTTTATCCTAATAAATTACTTTACGATGGAAAAAGAACAAATCTTTTGCAAAGGGATATTCCGGAAGAGAACTTAGTACTTAGTGATTTTTAGTAAATACTTAGTTACTTAGACAGCGCACTGCCAGAATAAGAAGAGATAGACCCATTAAAATGTATACTTAAATGATCAGAACGGCGAGCTGAGTCGATTTAGCCATGTCCGTCTGTCTGTCTGTCTGTCTGTCCGTCTGTTTGTATGCAATCTAGTCTCTCAGTTTTTGAGATATCCGAATAAAATTTGGTAATTTGGGTGTATTTTTATAATGTATTAATCATTTGTCGGAACCGGAAGAATCGGACCACTATAACATATAGCTCCCATACAACTGATTGTTCAGATATGAGATTTTTCGTTATAACTTCTCCATTTAAGTAGCTAGACACATGAAATTTTGCACTGTTGTCACTTATTATCAAAAGAATACTTTCAGTGAAAATGGCGAAGATCGAGTCACTACAACCTATATCCACCATACAACTGATTGTTCAGATATGAGATTTTTTGCCATAACTTCTTCATTTATGCAGCTAGGAACATCAAAATTCGCACCGTTTCCACTCATTATTAACAGAATACTTATATTGAAAATAACAAAGATCGGGTCACTTTTACATATACATACATTTTACATACAACTGATTGTTCAGATATGCGATTTTTTGTTATAACTACTCCATCTATGCAGCTAGAAACATGAAATTTCGCACTATTTTCACTCATTATCAACAGAAAGTTTACAGTAAGATTAACAAAGATCGGGTCACTATAACCTGTTTATTGCCCCCATACAACTGATTGTTCAGATATGGGGTTTAACTGTAAAGCTCCTTTATTTGGACAGCTAAAACCGATAAATTTCGTAAGCTATTTTTTAAATAATAATACAAAGTCTACTGAGAAAATCGTCAAAATCTATGCTGTATAATCTTAATCTCTTGTACCACTAATTGTTCAGATAATAGTTTTTGCGATATATGTATCTCCTTTATGTAGGAAGCTAAACCCATTAAATTGTGTTACCGGTTTACGTACCGATCACACAGCAGTGAAAATCACTTAGATTGGTGCTATATAAGGTATATCTTCCATACCTCTGATTGTTTAGATAAGATTTTTTATATATGTAACTCCTCTATCTATGTCTGCTGTGAATATATAATTTTTTTCAAATGCATTAATCTGTTAACGTAAAATTTTCAGATGCTCATGAAAGGTATGGAGCCTTCGGCATCGCCGAAGACAGCGCTGCTCTTACTTGTTTTTAAATAATTATTCAGATATGGTTTTTTTCAAATATGAAACTTATGTTATTTTATCTTAAATCCTTTTCTAACTATCAGCGGACCATTCCTTTAAGAACGTACTTTTTTCTTAAGTTCTGAACACATTGAAAACGACGAGCTGCGGACCACAGCTTCCAATTTGTTATCTTCATTATCAAAACGCTTTGTCGATGACGACATGATTTTGTTGAACGCGACAGCGACATCATGAATTTATATGAGTTCGACATAAAAGAAGAGGAAGAACCCTATCTGTCGCCGGAAAAAAAGAAATAGATCAAATCTGGACACAACCACACCCGTCGCGTAGCCCGGTCGTCGCCGACAACTCTGGCTCTGAAATTGTATAGAAAAATTGACAATTTGTCGCACCTGTCACTTTTATGAAAAAGGCCCCTGGCGGTTTAAAATTTTTAGTTTTTATGTAAGCTGTCGACCGTTTAATAAAATAATCTTTAGCTGCTCACTAAGTTTCAGTAATCGCTTGAAAGAGTTAGAATCTTCAAAATGCTGGCTGGGTATGTGTAAGTAAGTTCGATAAGCACCCTGCAAAAAATTGTGCGAGTAATCTATAACAAGAGTATTCCGAGTTTACTCTCAATCGGGTACAATCGGGCATTAATTAGTCGCAACCAGTCTCATACGGATATAATTGGAGATCAATTAGTCCCCGACTCAGCTCTAAAGGGTACTATTAACGAATGAATGATAAGTACATACGCACTTAGTCAATGAAACCTCATGTGAACAAGAGTACACGCTTAACAAAACTGAGAACCACGGTTCGAATCGCAGCTGGCGCAAATTTTTCTTTATTAAAAGCGACTAGCCGCTCTTATACCCGTTCGAGAACAATTAGTACCTTCATAGGATAGCTCGAACAAAAGCGAACAGTTCATTTAATTCAAAAAGAGATCAAAAGTGGTATTAGTCGTATGTTCCCTTGCAATAGCTCCCTGAGTAGTCATGGATTAGTCGCATATTTTGCAGGGCATGTATGTATGTAGTTATGAATGTGTTTGCATCATACATACATACATATATATGTATGTTTATGTATATTGTACGAGTATCCTTCATACCTTGATAATGTGATTTTGCACAGCCGATGGTTCGCTGCTGCCCAAAATGGAAAGCAACTCATCCGTGGAAATGAAGTAAAATCGCGGAAATATACGTCTTTTCGATTCCAAATATTCGTTTAATGACTTCTGACAGTTCTCCAAACCGATGCCGAGTCCTTGAATTTCGGGCAAACGGCCAGGCACCGAGCACAGTGGCACCACCAATGGATTCTTGGCACAGTCAACCATAATCTGTGAAATGAAATACAGAAACAAAAACAAATGTTAAGGAAAATAATACGGTAGTATGTGAAATTGTTGCACGATTAAAGCACGTACATATGTATGCATGAAGAAGTATAAGAAGGTGATGGAAAAGAAGAAGGAAAGCAGGGTGAGGGAATGTGCAAAATGAAATCAAAGTAAATAAATCACATAAATGTGCAGTGATTGTGGCAAATGTGGCAAAAGTAAGTGGCAAGCAAGTAAGCAAACTCGGCAAACAGACGAAATGTAATATCAAATACTACTTGGCACAAGGTTAATATATGAGTTTGATTTCAGTTAAAGGCATTGTGACAGTTGTGGCAGCGTTGTTATATTTGTAACTATGCAGCATTTGGTGACGACAAGAACGTCAACATTTTGGCTGCTAACAGTTTTACATGCGAATAGGGGTGAAGATTTGTTTTACACTCAACAATGGCAAATGGGTTATAAAGTGAATTATTATGTATAGAAATGGTGAGTCCTCGTAAAAAAAAATTAGGAAAAGTCTTTAATTAAAGAAAATATAGTAAAGCTATTCGAATGACACTTTGAGCGAAACAGCTGATCTCGGTTTGAGTGTGAAAGGTATTAATATACCCATTCTATTTGTCCGGAGAAATCAACTATCGATTCAAATGTTCGACATTCGAAATTCTTTTATATGTAAGAAATTGCGCTACAACGTCGGCAATACAATTGCCAAAAACTAACGGTAAGTCCTACTTGCTTAGCTACTTGCTAAACTAACTTGCATTTTTTTATACTATGTGAAATTTAATTGGCTACAAAACTGCAGTCCTAGATTTTTTTTTTATTCTCATAAAAAGTTTGAAATTTTGATGAACATTTGAAGATGTACCTAGATAGTTTTTGTTACGCAAAAAATATCATGATTTACTATTGGTCTTTAGAATAATCTGTAATATAGTGAAATTCAATGTTAAGTAAAAAACATCAGGCAAGAAAATTTTGGTTGTGAGGGTTTTTAAAAATTTATATTTTTGAAAAATAATTTAAAAGTTTTAAAATTTTCACCAAAAAAAACATCTAAGGATTTATTGAATCGATATTTGGTAATTACGGAACACTTTTGGAAAATATTGCCCTTCGATTTGGAACAGAGGTGGCGAGTATTGGTAAAAATTTAAGTGCCACTTTATAAAAATGGGCTATTCTGCCTTTAAAGTATCCCAGACAGCTAGTGGATTGGGATTTTCCACGCGACTAATGTCGCATACCAACTGGAATTCTAAAAGCAGAATGGTGAAATTCGAACCAAAGGCTGTCTGTAGAAATTTACATAAAGTCATGGAGAAAAACTGCCTTGCACGAAATTATTAAAATAAATACCTACATATGTATGTATATCTTACCTAATTATTAACTGAAGATTGTGGAGACAAACGATTAACAGATTTGAGGAATTTATTTTCGTATAACAACTTTATGCGCTGCTCTTAAATAATTTGACAATGTTGTTGTACTGTCATTAAAATTAATTTCTCTACCACACTTTTCACATTTCATTTAAGTTTTATTGGCAATTTTTTTTTTTTTTAATACGACCAAACAGCACTCCGCGCCCCTGTTGGAATATCAGTTTTGATTTGAGAGACGCCACTGCACATAAATTAAAAAAGTCTAAGAGTCGAAAGTCGAAGTCGACTTTGCCATCCCTAGCCGCATTTGGCTCAAAGAGCCGCGTTTGCCCACCGTTGCTATATTTGATTAGGTTTGCCACCAGTTCGGAATGTCGTACCGATCGAACTAAGTATAAACATATTCTGCCTTATCCTGAGTTTCACCTGAAAAAAAAAAAAATTCACCCCGAAAGTTTGTCATCCGCCCATAGCAATATCATGGAAACCAAAAGTGAAAAGTGAACCGGTTCGGTGAAAATGAAACTCATGATAAGGCTGATTTATACAAAAAGGAATTTTTTGTGAAGGTCATTGGATTTCTACCGTTCTTTTGAATTTTAAACATGAAAGGTAAAGTAAAAAAAAAATACCTATCCGAAAATGTGCGTAGAGCGAAAACATTTCATAAATCTTATGCGGATTTCAATGTACATACCTAGAACTATAGATGTGTTAGTTCGTACGAGATGCTAACACATACCTTCGCTAACATTTCCACGGTCAGATGTTAACATTGTTGTGGTTCGCGTATTCCTTCCTCAGAAACTTGTACATATACATATTTGTGTACATAGATAATAGGGTGTTCGGCTTTCTAGTTTTTTCCCGAAACCGGGTGTTAAATTTTTGCTTAAACAATCCGGTTTATTCGTTTTTTGAAAAATTAATCGTAACTTCAGTTTTTCCAAAAAATGTTGCCCTTCCACGGTGCAAAATGTGTTTGATCTTACCTAACCCTGTTAAATTGCGTATATTTGCCTAGCTCACGTATTTTATAATATTGTCATTTTAAGCAAACATTTGATTTCCTGAGCAACCAACGCTTACAAAGCTTTAAAGGACAGAAAATTTTCCTTTTTTGCCTTACAAGAGTGTGACATGTGAGAAATGAACATACAATTCCTCACCCACCCATTGCCGTTACTTTAGATTCGGGAACGAAAAGAGAAAGGGGAAATCAAAAGGCAACATTTTTTGGTAGAAATGAAAAAATCATAAGATTTCAAAAATAAAACCGGTGGAAACCGATTTGGAAAAACCGAGTCAATCACACTAATACATAAGTACATATTCGGACTGTAAGTACGCAAGAATAAGCTTTCACATGCCATTGTGTGCTTGGGTGATGTTTTGCATGAGCATTAAATTCAGCGTTAAGTAGCACGACGCCACGTTGTCGACACACGAATAACACATTGAACATAACCACCCATGTACATACATAAATACAGAGCACTTACCATACCACTCAGTCATAGTATATATTCGCAACATTGCCACAAATCACCATAGAGTTCAGGTATCAAATTCCTTACTATTCCAAGGCAAGTGTATGTGTGCGAGTGTACGATTTTATTTCGCAGATATATATTCATACTTAAGTACATATGTATATGTATGGGTACATACTCACCCTACGATATGCTTTGTCAATGTCATCGAATTTCTTTGCCTCCTCTGGCAATTGTGCACGAATATCACCGCCAATGAAGATGCCCTCCAGATATAGCCACTTGCGTTGCACCACCTGCCACTCGTCAATAATTTCACCGATCAAGGACAACAAGCGCTCCCATTTATTGACAGTCTCCAGAAATGGTCCAATGAACCTGTCAATGCGATAAATAAGGTGAAATATGAATCAGAATAGTTCGGTGAAATGAAGCAATGTGCTGCCACACTGATCCGATGATGCCTTAACTAATCAGCAGGAAAATGTCATACAAAATATTCTTGTGCGCATCGTTTGAGCATTGTCACGGTAACACTTGCGGTTGTCGAATGATATTGTGATGATGGAAATTGTAATTGAATTGAACTAAGTATGTACTACGCAGAATTGTAAACTGTGTGAATAAAGCTTAGCATTTGACACAGCTCTTTCAATGAAATATGGAACAGGAAAGAGGGTGACAAACTACACAAACCAAGCACATTTGTATATACACCATTACAAATATGAATATTTTCCTTGACATGCAAAGCATTGTTAGCTCACATAATTACAGGACATCACTAAATAATTACTATACGATGCAAGAGACACTAAGAGAGAGCGGGGTGAGCCGCTTAACCTTTGAAGACTTACTGTGAAGCACCCATTGATTGTAGGTTAGTTGCGTTATCCTCCAAAGTCAATACGATTTCTTCCACTGAACCCAATGTATAGCCACGATCTTCGTTGCCTTTGTAATGCTTATGCACCTTGAAAGCCATAGTAGCCCAAGTGTCTTCGACTGCTTTGACGCCACGTTCAATGGCCAACTCTTTGATGGCATTATTTAGAATTTGCTCAGCAATTTCCTGTTGCAATACAAAACGTGAGCCGATTAATATTTAGCAGCTAAATTAAGCAAAGTTTAATTGTATAGGTACCTGATATTCGTGCAACTTCATTGCAAACATGTTCTCTAGTGTGAAACGCGCTGGCGCCATATCGAAGTGCTGGCCCGTCTTCTCCATCAATTGAATCCAATGGCGTTCACGCAGTGCCTCATTCTTTAGGCTGACCATAAGTGGTACGGTATTCTTGAATTGTTTCATACTCAACTCGAGCATTTGACCAGAAGGTAGCATACGAACCTAAAGGAAGGAAAGGAATTACTTACTAACAAATGAGCCAAAAATAGACTTTAAATAAACTTTAATTTAGACTTGAGATTTAAATTATTCTTAAGCCTGTATCACCGTTTAAAAATGTGATTAATAAAACCGTACTGAAATACGTATTGTAATGTTATTCTCAAGACAATTTTTATTGCTATTAAAAATGAGATACAAACGACGATTGTTCCTTGTTTAACTAAGAGCCCCATTTACACTGTGCTCACGTATTGATACTGTAGTTGAGAATATTTTAAGCCCTTTGAGGTCGTTTTTTTTTTTGAATTTTTATATGTTTATATTACATTTTTTAGTGTAAAGTGCGAAAAAAGTAGGAATTTCGAAGAAAATCGATTCTCCTGTTCCATTTAATAAATGGTACATAATAAGAACTAGTTTAAAACAATTGTAGGGTTCCGCCAAAACAAAAAAGTAAAAAAAAAATTTTAATGTTATAAAAAAAATCACAATTAAAATTTCTTTATTGAGTTTCTAGAAAAACCTTGGGTATGCAGTTTTACAGATCTTTGAATTTTAGTATAGTAAAGTGCAAGACGAAGTATCTCCCTTCATCAAACAAGAGAAAGTGGCGAATTTCGTTTACTTGGGAACCGGCTTTTACAGACTGAGGGGAAAATGGAGTAAAAATAAGAACCAACTAACTCGATTTAAGTATATGGAATCTAAATATTTGATTCTTGAAATAAGAATTTCGTACTCAAATCAAATTTGATGCTTCTTTATTATCAGTACGAGTATTTTATTTATTTGCGTATCGGAGGTATACAATAATCGTTGATAGGGACGTATGGACAGTATTTCAAAGCTGTCAAAAAGCTTTAAATCTTGTTGGAATTTTATGAACCTTCGTGGCCTCCAAGTGAACTCTTTGTAGAGCTGCCCGTTTAACCTTTTGGGATTTTAGAACTAAAATGATGTAATTTCAAACATAATACACTGACTAAATTGTATGTAAAACTTGACAAAGTCTCTTCAAAATTGCAAACTTTTTAATCAGAATTTATAGAAAACATTTTGGTACGAAGTTTTCAAATTTTTCGCTATTTTATAAAACATAACAAGTTTAGATACATTTAGTTTAGCGTTTTTGGTCTACCTCAGTTAAAAAGGGGCGCATCGAATTGTGACACAACCATATAAGCATTTCATAAATTTTTTATTTCCATTCAACTTTTCATTCATACGCCTAATTGTTCGATTGTATATTTCAATTACTCCAAGCAATCTCAAAATTACCAATCACAAATTGCACAGCGCACACATTGCATCATGACAGAGTGGATGGACTTGTTATTGGCCTGACTAAATTAGGCCACTGCAAGCCAATAAATAATCAACAGTGTAGTGCTTATCGCTGGCAACTCTCAGGAGCCTCAAACATCGTACTTCACCGCGCACGCACTCACTCACTATTTATTCCGATTAACAAGAGCGAGTGGGAGAAAATTGATGCAGTGATGCGGGCTTTATGCGCTAACACATGCACACACACACACAACTCAACCACAACTAAAATGTAAATCAATTTGAACAAAATTAAAATAATCAAAATATCGCCAAACAACGGCAATAACAAATACCGCAATAGCAGTACTACATATGCAGCTACATAAAAATATACATACATACATATGCACATAGCCTCAGGCGGCGACCAAACCGGTGTTCGAGTGGCCATTCAGGCGCGAAACGATGACCGCCACATTTGTAATGTTTGACATGTTGCGGTTAGCCATTGCTATTGCCGTTGCATTACCAATGCCGCTTGCTGTAAAATCCACAACGCCGCTCTTTCGCAAGTATGCGAGTATGATCGCTAACATATGTAGGTATGTATGCATGCAGCGAGTGAACTAGGCGCACCACACACGTGGCCCATATTTAGTCACTTGCATAGCTAAATTAAAATTTCTAAAGCTTCCGGAAGGACGCGCGCTCCCGGCGCTTGTAGCCTAGCATTGGCGGGTGCAGCGCTGAAGCTTTCAAAACGAGATTTATTACACCAACGAGTTGTATGATATTTTGCAAACAATTCGCCGTAGGGACGAGTTGATTGCGCCTCTTGCATGTGCCTAAAACGTACTTATGCTTGTATGTAAGTATGGCGAGTTGGCGCTGGCGGCAACTAGTCTGAGTTGTAATAATTCATGTTGACATTGCTGAGCCTACCAACCACAACCATGTATCAGTTGTGCGGGAGGTGATGGTCGATTGTAGGAGCAATGCGACGGGCAACAGCTGAACAAATTCGACCTTAGCGGCTAAGCAAACAATATGAAATGCTAGTGTGTTTTTAAATGAAATTGATTGCGAGCAGCTAGAAAGCGTATTGCTGAAGTAGTTTAATTTAATTTATGAAAGCTCGCAATGTGTAAAGGTGGCAGCAAGATAATTTGTATGTATTTTGAAATACATGTAAAGGTTCAAATAGACTGTTACAATTTATTTGAAAATGGCAATGAAATTAAATTTTTAGTGAGATAACTGAGAAAGGTCCAGCAGTATGAGTTCGGTGCGCTTTACGTTTTTAATTGTTTAACCCTGCTTGAATAACCTACTTTATTTTAAATGAAAAATATTTCTAAATAAAATGCATTTAAATAACAAAGTATACATATCCTGTAATAAAACGCTCGATGGATTTGCAAAAGCTAGCTCGTATTTATATTTTATGGCCTACTGAAGTTTTCATGTCCCGGCCTAAGTAGTTTTCAAAAAAGGGGAAAAAATGGTTAAAATAAATTTCTGATCGGAATTAAAGGTTAAGAAATGTATAGTAAAATTTTAACCCATTATCTCCCGCCTGAAAGGATCGTATTGACCCTTACTTCAAGAACCCAACAAACCCCCAAAAAAAAACAAATTAAAATAAAAAATCAACAAAAAAAAACTTGGCTTTTTAAAATTTTTTTTTTTTGTTTGGCTGTTATTCCTGCTTAGCATAGATTTTTTTACTTTAATTTTGTACAGACTTTTACGTTGGTGGTTGGAGTTTTTGGGTTTTTGGCTGAGAACACCCCTAGAAAAATTTTCCGAAGAATAATTTTCCAGAATATATAAATCCTCTTAGGACCTTCCAAATTTGATTTTTGCGGGGTTTATTGAAGTAAGGGTCAAAACGACCCTTTCATGCGGGAGCTGATGGTTAACGCAACGAAAGTATTTCCCAGGAAATTTTGATGAACTCTGAGCCCAGTTTGTTGGGTTTTAAAATCCGAGGTGTTCCTCTCTCAATTCATCGTTGCCAAAAGCTTCATACGTAAACCTCCAAAAGGCGGTTAGGTAAGGTTTGATTATGCTGGCTAACCATCAGAGGTCTCACATATATGAAAGTAACGCCCATAGCGTGGCCAGACACGTATACGATCCTCGAATCAGCACTTTTCACGCAATGTTAAAGAATATTGCCGTTACTTTAGTGAATTTTGGTCGACACTTTGGCCCTTTGCAGCTGTATCTTACCGAGTAACGAGAGTTTTTTCCTACTGAAGGTTGGACACCCGCAAACGCTGCACAGTTTCCTCGGGATATTTACACTTGTAGTCTTTTGGGGCGTCTTAGGAGAAGCCTTGCTTCCCTAGATTGTTAGCTTTCTCATGACCTCCGACACGCTTGTGTCCTAGGCCCCAATACACCGTGCGACAGGGAATTTTACACAAAACAAAAATCAATATACACTGGTGCTCGAGAATAACGAATGATTTTATGTCCTTACCATTTGTTAAATTGGAAGTTGGTTTTATCGGAAACATAATTTAATAAAAAATTACGATGTTTTTGGAAATTTTGTATGCCTGTTTCTTTACAAAAAGTGAAGCTTCCAATCACGAAAATCGAGGCACAAATAAGAAAGAAATGAAAATGCGCAAGGATATTTTGCTTGAAATATGAGAAGAAAAGAGTGTTACACAGTTGTGCATGGCGTATGAGTAACATTATTTCTTACAAATTTTTCATACAAAAAACTTTTCTGTTATTTTTTCAAGTTAGACTTTTTTAATTTTTTTGTCAAAAAGCAAGAAATCTGGAATTATTAATTAATTTCTCAGAAGCTTTCAGGCCTATCGAACAGAAATGTATGGTACATATTAGAGCTCTAGATACCCGGGTATCGAGCAATGCGAGTAGCTCGATACTCGCTCGAAACTCGTTCATTGCTCAACTGCTCAAATGTTTGTTCAAAATTTTCGAGTTTTTGAACAATTTCATAAACAAAAGAAAATTTGTAAATTGTATTTGTCAGCAGCTGCTTTCTAATTCATGTTAAATAAATTATATGATTAAATAACAATGTAACAATCTTTGCATTATATATCAATAATTTGAAAAATTTAAAAAGTTGCTACCAAAAATGTCAATATAATAAAAAAAAAGATTGCTCAAATTACTCGAAAAAACTCGAACTGCTCGAGCTCATGCTCGAAAATTTTCGAGTAATGAGCATTGAACAAGTGTGCGAAGACTCGCTGCTCATATACCCGGGCTGTTTGAAAATGTGCGAACAAACTCTAGAGCTCTAGTACATATGGTATGGAGAATTTTATTGGCTTTTATTTGCCGTATTTTGTATTGGCTCGTGAGATAAGCGATTAAGTGGAACCAATTTTTTTAAAGCTGAATAACGGTAAATTGAAAATATCTCGAAAACTTATCCATAGAAAAAAATTAACACCATTTTCAAAGTCACCGAGCACATAGGAATTGGACAATGGCATCCATAATATATATATAAAAATATATAGCTTTCTTACAGTCAGCGACGGTAATCGAAATTGTTTTATATGAAAGTAGACCCTTATTGGCCGTCTGACTATCTATGCAAATGTTTATTAGCACCCTGTGTTTACCTTCAACTCTACGCTCATGCGCAGAGACCTTTCGAAACTCAGACGCGGGATTACGTAGTCTATTCGCCCTGTTAAGGATGATGCTATACTACTGTGACCGTACGCTCCCAATGCGAGTTACTACCTGCATCAATTTGCTTTAAGCCTATGTACACACATACATGTAGCCTTAAATGCCTGCCCACGGATAACGGTGATAGGTTTAGCAGTACATAAAAAGCAGAAGCGTTGTGTGGCAAGCGGCCCACAGAGTGGAGCATATACTTTTTAACCGACTTCCAAAAAAGGAGGAGGTTATCAGTTCGTCGGAATTTTTTAATTTTTTTTTTTTTTTTTTTTTTTATGTATGTTACCGCATAACTTTGGACCACGTCAACCGATTTCGATAATTCTTTTTGCATCGGAAAGTAGTTTCATCGGTAGTGTCTCAGAGGTGGTCCCATACTAATCTGGTTGAGATCCGATCAGTGGATCATGAGATATATATCTATATATATATTTTTTATATGGGAGTTGAAGTCGGTTTTTTTTTTTGCTAAAAATTACTTGTTATGACAAATGAACGAGAACAGTCAGTGAAATAAATGTAATGGTATATATTTAAATTCCCAGATGAAAAATTAAAGAAAAATAGTATCGTCGGATAAAAGGTTATCTTTAACATTTAAATTTACTTTCAAAAATAAGAGGTTTTTAATATTTTTAATTTCTTGACCTGAAGAAACTATGCAATTAGCTCTTTAAAAAGTTTAAGGCATATTTTTTTGCTATACTTGTATGAAGAAATCTAATTGTATGGCCGCAAGAACTGAAAAATACATTAACAATTTTTTTTTACAGTTCAGACATTTTCCGATATGCCAAATTTGATGCAATTCAGCAGAGCCCCTTTAAACGAACTGAACTGCATCAAAATTGTCGTATTGAAAAATTGCTGACTAATTGCTTTTGATAATTAGGAAGACATCAGAAATATAATTTTTTAGACCATTTTCAGAGTCACAGTGAATAAAAAATCACCCCGACCTTACAAATGACTTTCAAAAGTAAGATTTTTAAGTTTTTCCCTTTAATTTATCTGAAAAGAGAATGTACTAATAAACTTTAAAAAATTGAAATGCGTTCTTCTGTTTGTCTGATCATCGAAATGGATTCCTCGACAAAATGACAGTAAAAATATATGTTTAAAATTAAAAAAAAAAAAATTGCATTGCATACTATATTCAGCTCAAAAAAAGAAAACTATTGAAACCCCAACTATTGTAAAAGACTAGGTATGTTCCGAACGCTGCATTTCGAAAGCTTTAAAACACTGTTCAAGTTATTTTTCTAGACGGTCTCTCTCTGTATTAGATTTTGTCATTAGAAAGCTAGTTTTACACACTGTGCACAGCACACTGAGATCGTTTTTTGAAGTTTGGTGAACATACATATGTATCTTCAAAGAAATTGAACGGGATACTCAGCAGGTGGGGTTTTCACTTGGATTACTTTTTAAAGAAGCCAACTAAATCTTTTAGCATAGCAATGGCCGACCATTAGTCAATTGTCCAACTTCGCATCACTTCTAAACTAATTTAAAGATAGTTAAAGTCTATAGTGCCCTATTAGTATGCCAAGCTTTTCTTTAGGGAGGCTGTTTAGATGTTGGAATCTGTTCATATTGTACTCTTCAAATATCTGGCACAATCTCTGAGCTAGGTCAGCCACCGTTATTGCAGGGAAATATTTCCACGAAATCCCCACAGTTGTATCATCTTTATTCGACATCATTCACTTGTCCAAATAGACGGAGATAATGGCGCATCCAGGGTTAAGGGGTCTTTGTTTGCTGAGAGGGAGAGCTCTGTTTTTTTTTACCAGATAAACTTATGTATATACAATATGCGTAGGCATACATCGAGAGCTTTTAGACGTTCATAGAATTCAGTGCAATTGGAACAAAAAAATAGTTGAAGTACCCTCTTAGTTTTCATAATATTAATTAAGTTCTGAAGTAAAATCAAATGCGGAAACGGAATACCCAGGAGTCATCTCAAATGTGCTGATGTGTGGTTGGGTAGTCAACTTCTCCTGAATGCTATTGCACGAACCAAGAACTTAACCTGGCTCCTAAGGAGTGTTATTTATTACGCATAACTTGTTTATGGCGGCCATCGTTCGTATCACCACTTATTTAAAAGAATTCATAAGGATATTCAAAGGAGCAAATCAAAAGAATGCCATACTCCATTTATTATTTATGTATGTATGTTTAACGCACCTCAGACCAATGTCCTTAACCGAACTTATCGCACTTGCAAAAATAAGTTGTGAACACTATTGCTTTCCTACCGCCTCAAAATGCAGTCAAGTGGCAAAATCCCAAGTCTGAACTACTCATATCATTCGCGTGGAAAAAACTTTCGACTTGCTAAAATTTATGCATAATAGAAATTTTATGACTTCGAAATTTGTTTGGCTTGTGCAATTAAAAAAAAAAAAATACTTCCGTTGTACAACAAAGTGCAGGAAGTTCAAGCGGAAACTGCTAGTAAAGTGCCATAAAACTTGTTAGGCAAGTAAATAAATCAATTTGTCATAATCAGCAGAGAGTAGAAATCGTGTCAGTGCGTAGCAGCCAACAACGTCGCCGCTGCTGCTATTTCGGTGAATAAAGGATTATTTTTTGTTGGCAAAATTACAAACGCAACAAGGAACACCTGAATGTAAAGGAAATAAACAAAAACACCATGTTGATTGGTGAACAAAACATGATCTACGGAATACTTAGAGTAAAACTTGGCATCTATTAGCGGAAAGGGCTTTCGGTAAAAGTGGCGATGACACAAATTCAGCTATAAAGTATAGAAAGTTAATATGGGGTCATATATTACGGTGTCAAAATTAATGCGTATTGAAATACAAATTTATAATAAAATATGAATTTTAGTTGTGGGAAAAGAAAATGTCTATCTTTTGTGGTCACAGTTAATATAGACAACGAATTTTGTTGAAGCCATGGGTAATGGAAATGGAAATAGAAAATATAGTTTGAACTCCTACAACGTCTTGTATACCAAAGTGGATATTTTTTAAGCCTAACCTAGCACTTACTAAAGAGCTTTGGTATTTTTTTACATATATAATAAATTCAGGTCGAACATTCTATATTAAGATCAGCATATAATCGACTGAGTGGAAGATCGCCCTTTCTCAGCTGCCGCTACGAACGCGCCCTATCTCGATATAGATTCAATACATCGGTAACTGAGATATGACGTTCTTGAACCATTTCCTGAGAAAGGCCATTCTTCGAATAAATTCTGAAAGTGCGTTTTCGACCATTTTCTGACATAGGGGATCTTCCAATCCGCCGTCGTTATCATCTTGAGGAAATAATTTTCTTTCTAATATGAACAAGTAAGAAAGTCTAAGTTCGGGCGGAGCCGAACATTAAATACCCGGCGCAAGTATTAAATATATGTTTTCCACCTTTCCGAAAGCTACCGCTACATGATAAGCCGGGGTGCGAAATATTGCAGTTTCAAGCATTTCTGAAATTTTCCTTTATATGAAAAGCGGCCGTAATTTTAGTCCGATTTCAACAATTTTTATTGGTTTGCTTTTATGTTGCAAGCATAATAACCATACCGAGTTTGGTACAAATTGCTAGAACGGTTAGCGAGATACATATATATATCCATAAGTGGGCGGTGCTACGCCCATTTTCCAAAATTTTATCATAAGCGTATTTCTTGGTAAAGAATTGATGCAACCATCAATTTTGAATAAATTAGCTTTAATATTTACTGATTTATCGAAGATTTTGTATTTCTCGAAATTACCGTTATATGGGATGTGGGCGTGGTTATTGTCCGATGTTAAGAATTTCCGGCCATTTGGTATGCAGTA